>NW_005842093.1:233315-267982 GCF_000455745.1 Alligator sinensis | reverse complement strand
GGGGGGGGGGGGGGGGGACTAAAACCTGAAACATTTCATTCTATCATTTTAAAAATGAAGCATTTTGAATTTTGATTTTTTTTTAATGCATCTTGAGAGTTGAATTTACTGAAATGTAAATTCTAAAATATAAAGTAAAAATAACATGCACCTAAATAACATTTTTTTTCTTGTTTCGGGACAACCTTTTTTTTTCAGTTTTCCAATTTTACCACCAAAGCAAAATGGCAATTACTGTATTTGCGAAGCTGTAATTTAAGGCACAGAGATGTTCAGGCCCTTGTTCTAACTCATGGTGCTTTACATGAAGCACCATAAGTTAGAGTAACCCCCTGACCAAAAAAACATTTGCTTGTTAGGTGGGAGGGGATTGAGCCTGTCTGCACTGGCTCTCCAGGCCAACAGGCAGGGGCAAGCCAGCAGCCTTGGAGGAGGTTGCCAAACTGCCCCTCTCCCTCTTTCCAGCTCCAGGGTGGGGGGAGGGGGAGCTGCAGCAAGTTGCCAGCTCTCCAGCCTGAGCTGAAGGGGGGAGGGGTAGATCAAAGCCCCCCTGGTAACTCCCTCCCAGCCCCACTGTCTGGCGTGCTGGGGGGATCCAAGCTGGGCCCACAAGTTGGAGAGAGCTCTGGTCCACCCCCTCCCCCAGTTCCCTCAAGTACCCCAGAGAATTATTTTTTCACACGATTGGCCATTTTAAAAGCACTCTGCCGCTGTCCATGTGTGTCATAACATGGCTATAGAGCACTTTCAGAATCCCAATCACAGTTGTCTAGGCACCCTTAAGGATACTGTTTCTCTCCCGTTTTCAGTTGAAATTGCTCCACAACTAAGAGGAAAAAATTATGTACATCTAAAGAAAAATGAATCTTTAAGAACTTGTATTTTGTTCTTGGTATTTAACTTCAACCAGCTACTAAATAAGCAAAAATGATATTATAATAAATACAGTGAGCAAGAGCGATTGGGATTCAATCTCTAGTTTCTAATACATTTCCTGTGTGATTTTGGGCATTTTTCTATTTGTTTGGACCTCAGTCTCTTATTTATCTAGCTGTGACAAGAATATTTCCTCTCTATACCTTCTCCATTTAGAATACAAGGTTGTTGGTCTTCATCTCATGTACCAAACAAAACACAGCAAGGCCTTTGTATGCTGTAATAATGTAAATACAGTAATAAGGGTCATTTGCTAGGAATTTACACATTAGCATAGTTTATGACACGTTTCTTATGCTTCTCCGTGACTAATATTGCTCCAAAGCTCTTTTAGGCATTTTTCTGTGCCAGTGTCAACAATAACCACACCATAAAATTGCGGCTAGCATGGCATGAGGGTAGATAACTATCAACAAGATTCTGGTTTCTCCCTTCTTGATACCACTGCTCAAACACTTTTTGGACTGCTCTGGACTCTACTTCCCCAAACTGATCGTGTCTTATTTCCTCTAACTATAGAAATGAAGAGCACTATGCAAGCTCTGAGAAAGAGCCTAGGATACAAACAAGGGTGAAATTTAACTGATATATGTCTAATGAACAGCATGACAATTTGGGATAAAGAAATATATAATAAAGAGTTAATTTCATTCACATGAAAAAATAATTAAGCTGAAAAAGCCCTCCTATGAGCAGCATGCATTTTTCTAATGTTATTTGGCTGTAGTTATTGTTATTTATATTAGAGGAATATCTATAGGCCACCACAAAAATCAAGGTTCATTGTTATGTTATTGTTATACACCTAGTGAAAGCTAATCCCTGCACAAAAGACTTTACCATACAATCAGAGAGACAAAGAATGAGAAAAAGGAAATGTTATTACTCCTTTTTACAGTTAAGGGTATGATTCATGGAGAGATTAAGTTATTTGCCCAAGGTCATCAAATAATTCTGTGACAGAACCATGAACTGAAAACCTGAATCCCAATCCACTGCCACAGCCTGAGACAGTTTGTCATGTACAAAGGACCGAAAATGAATAATGCAGAACTAACATTCTCATTTTAAAATAATAAAAACCAAAGTGTGTTGCCTGTTCACCTAACATACAACAAAGCTATTCACAATGTGTGTTTAGAATTAGCAATATTTTTAGAAGAGAAAACTTGAAAAAATAATTCTTCCCTGCTCTAATTGGATTACAAAATACTGTCACAGCAATTAGAGGAAAATAAAGAAGAATAGCCCTGCACTCAGACTAATGGATAATTAATTGTGTATGTGCTAGCCAATCGCACATCATCCCTGCTGGATGCCATTGGAGAAATTTCTATTTTCAGAAGGCATTCTGGGTTTGATCCTTCATAGTGCGTAGGCTGCTTAGATCCCATTAAGTACCAATAGAAGCTAAAGAACCTCAGCACCTCTCTGGCAGGCTGAGCACCAGGATTGAAGTCTCTGTCATTGACAAGAGTGTTTCTTGAACAAAAAAAGAAGGGAGAAAAAAGAAATCAAATGAAAATGAATTAGGCTTTTTAAAAAAATGAATAAACAAACAAGGTGGCATATAATCATGATGTATTACATAATCATCGGCTACATTTCAGTGCTTCTCTGTTGTTTGTAAGTGTCTTCCCAGTTGTACATTGTACATCTGTGTCCTTGTATTGTCATAGAACACAATTAATACTGCTGAACAGTTTAGGAAATGAGGCCATCAGTGTGAATGTAGGTATATGGATATGTACGTGCATGAATAGGTAATGTGGGTAAAGCTCCCATTTACCTCAGTCACAGCTAAAATGGAGGTTTGTTTTTTTTTAATCTCACACACAACTCATAATAAGCAATTTCTAGAAAGGGCCTAAAAGAAGTGGGTAGGGGTCTTCAGGGACCCTAGGACAAGTTCAAATAATAGGTGTATTTTCTAGATACGTATTAGTTCCTAAGTTCATTGCTAATATAGTACCCACATCTAAGCCCCTTCCCCTCCACATCACAACTCATCAAACAAATTGTTGTAAAAACATGTACTACTAATAATCCTTCTCCCAAGGAATTCATAATATAGACCAAGGCTGCTCAACCCCTGGCCCATGGGCCAGATCTGGCCCACAGACCTGTGTCAGCTGGCTTGCTGGACTCCCTCTGTGTCAGAAAAAATGGTTGTGGGGAACAGTGGGGGTATTGCTACTTCCCTGCTCCCACATTTCTGGACCCATGGAGATGCTGGTGAGTCAGGGCATGCAGGCCCGGAGTGCTGCAGGGCTGGTACGTGGTTTGCAAGTTGGGACTGAGGTGGTATGGATCCCAACCTAGGCATGAAGAGTCAAGGTGGTGTGGGGCCCAGTCCAGCCATGTGGGGCCCAGCCCCACACACCAACCTATGAGGTCTCCAAATGAGAGAGCCAGTTCTATGGCACTCATCCAGCACACAGGGATTAAAGGTTGAGCACAACTGATATAGACAAACAGGATGGGGTTAGGATAGAAGGGGAAATAGCACCATGCAGAGAGGTGAAGTGTCTTCACTAACATCAGTACCTTCGATGTTATTCAAACAAATTCTTAAGTAATCAATTTGTAAGCATCTATAGGCACAAGGATAATTGCTAACAGCAGCATGGATGGATGTGTTAAGGGCAAATCATGCCAAATCAACCTATTTTTCTTATTTGACAAGATAACTCAATTGATGTATTTAAGGGTGCTCAGCAGACATGGTAGATCTTGATTTCAGTGAAACATTGAACAAGATGCCACATAATGTTCTCAAAAATAAGCTAGAAAAAACAGTTATTTAGAAGCAACTGCCATAAGGTGGAGACACCGTTGCTTGATATACCAGACATAACCAGCAGTAAGTAAGGAAGTAATATCAAATTGAGAGAAAATATCGAGTGGGGTCCCACAGGGATTAGATCTGGTGCTGTTTAATATGTTTATTAATGACTTGGATATAAAAGTCACCAAATTTGAGGATGACAAAATTGGATGAGATAGGAAATGCTTTAGCAGAAAGAATGTAAAAACTGGAGAGAAGGACTGTGAAGAATAAAATTAAATTAATCAAGGACAATCATACAGTATTTCATGTAGGAATGAAAAATCAAATGCCTAAGTATAAAGTGGGGATACCTAGCTGAGTAGCAGAACTGCTGGGTAGCCAAACTGTTGTTATGTTTCATTAACTAAACACCAGTCTAATGAAATCCTCTTGCAAAAAATAAAAAAAGGCAAACAGAATTTCTGGGTTGTAATAACAGAAGAATCAAATCCAAGGTGTATGGAGTATTAGCACTGGGCACTAGTTGGCACTAGTTAGACATCAGATGGAATACTGGGTATTTATACACATGCTCTAAGAGTGGGGAGGAGAAGAGGGCTTTAGTTAGAGTGGTTCCAAGAGCCACTTTCATTAAAGTGCCGGAAGTGTCATGTGTATCAGTGTCCCTGTCCCAGGGGAGCTGGGACGCCAGAAGGCCTCCAGGGCAGCAAAGGGTCCCACTTACCTCCTGCAGGGCAGGAAGATACGAGGGAGGCCCACGCACCGAGAACGCCGGCGTGGGTTGTCAGCAGGGCGTTTATCCAGCTGCGGCAAAGCAGCGGGGGCGGGGGACGCCTTCCGGGAGGAACAAAAGGCTGCCCTGCCGAGGCAACGCAGCGGCTGAGCAGAGGAAGCTGGAGCGAGAAGCCTCAGCAAGCAGGGAGTCAGCCGCCACCCACGGAGTGCGGGAAGGAAAGAGGCGGAGCCAGACCCGGCTCCGAGAGACGGAGCTGAGCAGCTGGCAGCAGTGCTGGTGGAGAAGCCAGCACTGTGATTATCGGCTTAGCCGGTGGGGAAACCGGCGGCAGCGCCGGTAGCAGGACCAGAGGAGGAGCTGGTGGGAGCTTAGTCAGCGTAGCTGGGGAAGGAGCCAGCGGCAATGCCGGCAATAGAGCCGGAGGATGGGCAGAGAGGGCCCCAGGCAACCTAGCCGGGGAAGGAATCAGGTGCAGCACCAGCAATAGGGCCGGGGGAGGAGCTAGCTGGATCCCAGACTGCAGAGCTGGTAGCGAAGGCAGGTGCAGCGTAAGCGGCAGGTGCGGCGGAGAGGCCAGCCACATCGAGAGAGGGGGCATCGGTGAGGTAACCAGGTGCCCCATACAGAGGGGAGCTGGCAGTAGATATGGCGACCTCGCGGACCACCGGAGCGATGCAGGTACCAGGCCGGAGGGGCCGGGCTGGCGTCCCTATAGGCAGTACGCCCAGCCCGAAGACCGTTGTTGACGGCTGGCGTATTGAGGCGAGAGGGTGGCAAGCCAGGACAACGTTGAGGCCATAGGAGGTAGAGCCTAAGGTGGCAAGTGGCGGAGTAAGCACCGGGGTTGCCCGCCGAGGAACGCGCCGACACCGGTGGATGCCCCAAGGGAGGGCCCCCCACTGAAGGTACCAGCAAAGTCGTGGCAGGAGAGTTCAGGGGTCCCCCTGATACCAGCAGGGGTAATGTCCAGGGTGCACTCATGAAGCCAGGGCACACGAAACCTTGGCCCCGGGCAAAAGCAGCGCGGGAACACCTGGTAGAGCGGAGGCGGGTACAGTCCCCATGCTGAAAAATGGTGGGCTTTTCAACAAACGTTTGCTGAAAAATGGTGGCTTGTCAAACAAGCTTTAGTTAAAGTGCCTCCACCACCATTTTTCAGCACAGGGACACTGATACATATGAGGCTGGAGTCTGCTGGAGCACAGTAATTACCACACTCCAGCACACTCAATTAATCAAGTCTGCTCCAAAGCACTGTAATTACAGTGCATCAGAGCAGCCTTGCTGCATGTGTATAGGCAGCTGTGTCCAGTTTTGGTCCAGTTTGGAGCACTATATCTTAAGAAGAATGTAGACAAACTACAGAGAATACAACAATAAGAGATAGGAAAAATCATCATGAGTTTGAAAGACAAAACAAATGAAAAAAGCTTAAAGTAGTTGGGAACCTTTGGGCAGGAGAAAGGAAGATTAATCGGTGACATGATATCAGTTCCAAATGTCCAAAAAGTTGCCATAAACAGAATGGCGAGTAATTGTTCTTCATAACCACTGGGGGGGGGGGGGTTAAACTATAGAAAAGCACATTTTACTTAGACCTGAAAAGGAAATTGAATATTTTCTAAATGTAAGAGAAGCTGGGATTTGGAACAAATTGGCTGGGGAAATAGTAGCATGTCCTTCTCTGGAACCTTTCAGGAGGAGAAAGAATAGGCATCTGTCAGGGATGGTTTAGGTAAGTAAAATGTGTCTCAGCTCAGGGGACTGAACTACATTAGGATTAGATCAGAGTGGTTGAACTGGTAGCCCGTAAGCAGTTAGCATGTGGCTCATGAGTTCTACAGGCTGCCTCTTCCATTGCTGCAGAGCAAGGAATGGCTTGGGGATCTGGCGGAGCAGCTCACATGGCAGGAGGTGGGGGCCATATGCCACCAGCACAGCTCACAGAGCAGGGGAGGATTCCAAGGGGCCATGCACCACTGACACACCCTATGTGACTAGAGGAGATTTTGGGGAGGGGTTTCCTAAAGTGTAACCCTTGAGATGCCTTCCAGCCTTATGATTCAATGACTGAGCTAAGATCTCAGTATCCGAGACAAAAATAGAACCCATGGATGAAATCCTGGTTACACCACCAGAGCCAAGAATTAATATCTGATCTCCAGATCCCAATTTTAAACCCTAGTCACTGCCTCACGCTGCCTTCTAACATGGGTTGTCCAGGTAAAGACATCATCCAATTTCCAATGAAGTCAGAGAAAAACCCACATTAATTTTAGAGACCTTTGGATCAAGTGCTGTTAAGGATTGGGCTGTGTGAGGATGTTCTGTATTTATTTTTAAGGCACCTCACCTTTTTAGGGAACAGAGGGATGCTCACAAATTCAGGGGTTGAAGACAGCATGGACAGTCATGCATCTTGTTCTGTGGAATTAATCAATTCAATGTCATACTTTATCACCTTCTATTTGACCAAAAGTAAGGAGCACGACCAATGTGGTTTTAAAACAGGAGTGCCTTTTACTGACAATTAGCTGAACAAAGCGAAAGTTCCCAGTCCTCTGCACTCTACATACTGACAACCTCTTGGAGGACTTTCTTAATCAACCTCATCGGTGATCTGACTATTACGTTTTTTAACAAGGTTTATTATTTTCTCCATCTTTGGCCTGAGCTGGTGAGCTGGGTAATTAATTATAGTTTGTCCATTTGTCAGAATGATTAAGGCAGCTTACCGTATTGCTGTCACTTCTATGTTTGACCTTCAGCTACCTGGTATGTTCTTTTGACTAGCATCAGCTACCATTAAGTGAGCCATTAAGCTCTCTGTTTCCATTATTTTCCTTGACAATTTAATATATTTTTATTTGATTTGTTCAGCATAAAATACATAGGATCATTTCAGCTAGAAAGCAGCATTATATAATAGATATATATATATTTCCTTATATCTATAGGGTCTGCAAAATCTAGAGATGAATGGCCCGTATTTTTGGTGAACGGCTTCAGTAGCTAAAGAACATAGCTTTTCATCCTATTTTATTTAAACAAGCAAAACAAATAACTAGCATCTAGTACCTAACTACTTTAAATAATGCTGTGCTTTTACACCACAAGGTTAAAATTAAGATGGGGCGGGGGGGTCCTCCCAAAACCTGCATAAGGATTTGCACTGAGAACTGTACACTCAAATTCCTTCAGGACTTTGAAAGAAGCTAGCTAGAAACTCTGCCTGCTAGTCTGATTGCTCTATAGATATTGAGAGATCACCCAATATTGAATCATGAAAAGGAAGCAGAAGGCCAGATGTCCTTCTTTACTGAGTGTGTGCTGAGCAAAGCATGTCCTTCTGGTTAATAAGCTGGGAAAGTTTCCTGAGTCCCTGCCCTATCTGCAGCCCCAGCCCAAGGACAAGCCTTCTCAGGGCTGCTCTAACCTACACCAGTGGGCAGAAGGTCACAAGGAAAAGTATGCCATTTGAACATAGCTAGAGCTCAAATAGCTCTGGCAAGTCCTGTTGTCCTCTCTAGTCATGCCCCCTCTCCATATATCTGAGAAAACGTGATAAAGAGTGCTACACTATCAATAACAACACAAGTATGTTCTCATACAAAAAGAACACAACACAAGGGTCTGAGACCCTTTCTCAGACAAAGAGGCCTTAAATAGACTTGCTGCTATCACCTCCCTGCTGACCTTGGAACTGGCACCAATAAATAAAATTAACCCACTCTCTTCTGATCTGCCTGTACTCAAGCCCAGCAATTAAGTGGAGCCGAGGGCTCCAAAGGGTCCTAGGCTAGGCTTGGCAGTGAAGTAGTATAAACATGGCTTGAATGTGCAAGCTGCAAAGGTACAGGACTTCACTGAATAGGATCCTGTTCCCTCAAGCACTTTCTATTGCAAGAAACAACCCCACTGAATTTTGCAATACAGCAGGGCAGGTAGTTAAAAACTAAAACAGCATGTTTAAAGCAAAGAACAATGATAGAATAAAAGGTTTTAAGAGCAATTATCACATAAAAGCAATACAGCAGGCTATATGTATATAATAAAGCAGACCATGGCTGCACCTATATAAGTGGCAGACTGCGCAGTTGTTGTTGAGCAGTCATTCAGTACTTGTATAAAGTATGGTGTAACTGTGCAGTTCTGTCCCTGCACGGCTTTTTTTTCAGACGCTACTGAACAGTAGCATCTTGTGTAGATGTGCCCTGTATATATATATAATTGCTTCTCATTGGGTACACCTATACGTTCATTAATATGCCATAATTACAGTGCATTAGGTGCATTAAGTTTAGTACCTGTAATTAATTGGCACTACTGCGCAGTATTGCTGGCTCACACTTTCATCATGACACTAATGTGCAGCAGACTAATTCTACTGTGCATTAGCATGGTTTTTGCC
This sequence comes from Alligator sinensis, assembly GCF_000455745.1. Taxonomy (NCBI): domain Eukaryota; kingdom Metazoa; phylum Chordata; order Crocodylia; family Alligatoridae; genus Alligator; species Alligator sinensis. The sequence continues at coordinate 259,108 of NW_005842093.1, read as the reverse complement.
TGCCACAATAATATGCAGTAGAATTAGTCTACTGCACTTTTAGCCTCCCATGTAGATGTGCCCACTAAGTCTTACCATTCCCTGGATCTGGGAAGGCCCAATTTCTTTAGACTTCCTCTCTCTAAAGTCTCTGTTTTAGCTGTCCAATTAGATAGCTTCTGACAAATGCCTTATTTGTTAGCTTAATCAGCAAGTTAGTGAGCCAGAATTCAGAAACTGTAAGTTTATTAAAAGTACCAGTAACAGCCAACCTTTTATTAAGAAGAGTTACTACTGAATGCCCCAGCCAGCATACTCTTCAAGGGACCCTCCACTGCTCTGAACACCTTTTAGGACAGGGAAATGTAACAATTTGCACAGCTATCTACACATCCAACCCCTCCCCCCCCCACACTCCAAAAAAAACCACAAACAAAAAAACTTTTGTAAAGACTTTAACCTCCACTTCATTTCTAGCCTTTTAGCTTTGGTGGTCAAATACAGGGTTCAGACCTGTACTTGCAAATTGGTATTAATAAATTTATACATAGCAATTATCTCCCCATCACATTAAATAATATTATTCTCCCTCAACACTGCAAAATTGAGAACTGGGATACTCCAAATCTAAAAATCACAACGAATAATTACTTGGGACCTTTTATATTTGCTTCTTGGCCTTTAGGGCTCAAATCCTGAAGTTCTTAGCGGCAACAGGTAGGCTAGAAACTGATTAAAAACGCAGAAAAAGAAAAGCCAGGAATCTGTCTCATATAATAACTTTATTTCAGGAGCTACCCATAAAGCAGCAAGGATTGCAAGACTTTTGACAATGTCACAAGATATGGCAAGACTGAGTAAGTGTCATCCAGCCAACCATTACTTGCACCATGACCTCTTATGATTTTTCAGACAACTTTAATTACTTGCAGGCATTTAGTATTCCTTACAGAAAGATTTAATAATACTGAATATCTGTATATTGAATTCATTTTGACAGATGTGGATGTCATATTTGTTTTAATAAAAAATACCATATCTACCCAAAGAACTTTGCCTGCCTATATCCTTAGACCAACATGGCTACAACCAACAACCCTATATATTTGTTTAATGCATTTTTAGTCATTCTAGGCATTATTTTGTTTGTTCATATTTAAATAGCATGTTATATTTAAACTAAAACAGTAAATAATATAGTGTGGAGGTCTTTACATGTTTCATACTCAAAGATTTTTCTCTCTCTGAATTTTTACTAATTTTTAAAAAATATATACCATTAATCACTTGGACATTTTAGAAGGTAGCAAAAACAAACAAACAACCCCCCCCCCCAACTTTTAAAGAAGATTTTTAATGAAAGATTTTTTTTTCATTTTATCTATACAGTCAAACTTTTAGTGACTTATTAACTAATCTAACAGTTTTGAAAAACTTTAGAGAGAGATTCCATTATTTTGTTTCTTTATTCAGGCAACTATTGCATCAGACATCATAGCAGCATTTTTTTCCTTTTGTAATACTTCCAAGAAAAAAAACCTTTGGTCTATGACTGCAGTCACTGACTTGCTTATGAGTATCCCAAGTCAGCAACACTGTGGGCATGTTGGCACACATGCATTTACAGTGCAGTAACTCACATTACTCCACACTATGGGTGTGCTTCTAGTTACCCCGACTGTTGCCACTAAAATGGCAACAGTCGGGGTAACTAGAAGCAATGGACACAAGTTAAAAGAGAGCAAATTCAGGCTGGACATCAGGAAAAAGTTATTTACAGTGAGGGTTGCCAAAATATGGAATAGGCTTCCAAGGGAGGTGGTGTTGTCCCTTTCATTGGAAATATTCAAAAGAAGATTGGACAGACACCTGGCTGGGGTCATCTGATCCCAGTGCTCTTTCCTGCCTGGGGCAGGGGATCAGACTCAATGATCTAATAGGTCCCTTCCAACCCTAATAACTATGAAACTATACATTAAATATGGCAACTTATGCTGACTTGAGCATGAATTTGATACCTGTGTCATGCAGGTATCAAATTTACGCCTGATAAATTACTCCACAGTAATGCACATGTAGATGCTTTATAGTGCAGTAACACTGTGTGTGTAGATTGACTTGGGACTACTTTTAGTTCCAAGTCAGTCCACATAAAGTGTTAATGCATTTTAATGCCTGCACGTGTAGATGCCAGCCTTTTCCCACGTATTGCACAGTAATTTAGTGCTCAATAAATTTAAGCCAGCATAAATGCACACACACAGAGATGACCATGGAGGGGGAATTTAAAAAAATTAAATGCCTACAGGATTTAGGAGCACCAATTCCATTGAAAGTCTCTAGACACTAGATTTTCAAATAATCTAAGTGCTGAATGGTATATGTAAGAACCTTGTGGGATTTTGCAAAGTGCCTGAGCAGGTCAAATCCCTAATTCAACATACTGATTTTGATATTAAACCCTAAACCTCCATAGGCAATTTTGGTCCCCAGCTGCATGCGATGGTCTCTAAATATTTTTGAAAATCATGCACTAGCTTCCTTTCCTATGCCATTTAAAATTGTATGCAAAGTATGAAGTTGCATATTAAGTCCAAAAAGATATTTCCTGTGCATAAAAACAAGAACTTCATGAAACGTCCCAACAAATATTCAGAACTGTCTATAGATTCTTTGAGTCATAGATGACACACTTACTAGTAACTATTTTCATATATACAGGCGTGACTCTTTTAAAGAGTCCTCTTGGAACAGCTCTCGGGCATGAATATCATGCTCTTCCATCTGATTCAGTTTAAAATATCCAAAATTATTTCATGTATTTTATCTCTTACTTAAAGGTCTGTAAAGTCAATTTCCTGTTGAGCAAAGAGTATTTATAGTACTTGTTAGATAACACCCTTCTTCCTTACTAACTAGAGCATTAAATTCATTGACAAATGCTGTTATGAGTTGGTTTGTGAGTGAATAAAGGAGGTTCAGAGATGGGTGACAAAAGTGATTACAGGGCACAGAAAGGAGACTGTAGACATTGGGAAGTGTAGGACTGTGCACCTTGCAGAAGCAACAAATAAAAAAGGCAGAGCATTAAGTTATATAAAAAGATAAGTGGAATGGAAGAAGGCAAAGCAGGCACTTGTTACGCTTTGCTCATACTCCAAGAACAGCTCAATGCTCTGTGAAAATGAAATAGGAAAATTTATAGCAGAACAATTCCCATTGAATAACTCTGTAAAAAAGACCTTGTGTTAAATGAGATTAAAACAATGCATTGAAAATTCACTGTGGTTCTGATTCTGTATGGCAAGCTTGATCATGGTGGGATAACACCCAAGCTCCACAATGTTTTTTTTTTCTTTATGGCAAATATGTTAGCACCTTCGTGCCTTCATTTCACTTTCCCAGTGTTAGGGACTGTGGCATGAATAGTGAAACAAAGTCACCTGACTAATAGAAGAACGTCAAGAAGCTAATTTCATGGCAGGCCAGGAATCAAAACTGAGGTTTATGCTAAGCCAAGAATGATGGAACTAGGCATCCAGTTTGCAGTTCAAGTAAACCAGGAGTCTAAGTTGAATCTCAGAGTAAACCAGGAATCAAATCCAAAGTGAAGGCAAGCCAGGGATCAAATCCAAAATCAAGGTAAGCCAAGCATCTAAATCAGAGTTCAAGATAAACCAGGAGTCTAGAGCAGAGTTTTCAGGAAGCAAGGAATCAATAACCTGTGAAGGAGTCATGAACAAGCACCAGAATCTTTGCCTAGAATACCTACTGTTATCTGGCCTTGCTTTTAAAGGCTGGAGTGGATGGGGGCCATTTCCTGCAGCCCCAAGGGATTGATTGCCCTTATTGCTCAGTTAGGACTGGCTGGGCACATAAGCAATGGTCTCAGCACGTTGCACCCAGATTTTGTATAACTTGTATCTTTATACTAGAATGTCTTTATAGAATGCACGGTATACTGATCTCTGCTGCAGCTTCAAGGCACTTCTGTGTTGCTACTAAATTTATAAAAAACAATCTTGCTAGTATTTGCTTTCCTAAGTGCCTTATCACTCCTTCAGTATATGCAGCTTCCCTTGTTTTTAACATTCCTAGTGTGGTGTGCAACCTTGACATGTATCAGCTTGTTCATTTGGATCCATGGCATTGTGACTACTTTTATACTGTAGATATTTGCAGGCAAAACATGTTTTTTACTAAGGTAGAGAGGCCCTACAATAGTCTCAAGCCTTGATACCTTGTCGGGCTAAATTCTACTGTAAGTGATGACATGTTGGGCTACTAAGAGAAATTAATTAGAAGAACTTTCCTTGACAGCACTATGGGGAATCAAGGTATTATAAACCCTGTAAATAGACATTTGTAAGAGATGATACATCCACTTGCTTTTACTTGCTGATAATAGAAATGTGCTTCTACTGCTGCAGGCAAATTATCTTACTTGTCAGTTATACACTATACTCTATTAACTACAGCATTTAGGGCTGCCATCCATTCAGAACATTTGTTCTTACATTATTTGTATGGGGTAGAGTCTTTTCTCAGTGGGTATGTGTAATGTTCTTTAGCGCTAATGAAAGTTACACATGACTACATTAATGTAAAAATGGAGCTATCATTTGAGGTTCTTTCATTTCTGGTCTCACTGTAGGAGAGTACGTTTATTTAACACCATGTTTCCTTGTAGGACACTTGTTTGGGGAAAAAAAAGGTGGAAGAAAGTTTTTACACTTAAGACTGAGCTAGGATTTAGGAACCCTGAAATCCTTGCCTAGTTTTTCTATAAATCTTCTGTGTTACAATGGATGAGTCATCAGTTTTCCCTGCTGTCTGCTTCTCATCTGTGTCATGAGGAAACTATTATTTCCCTTGTTTATTTAAACTATTATTTCCTTTATTTTTTTAAACTTATTTAAAGATTCTGGTGAGATCTTTGGAAGGATTATTCTTTGAGTTATCCCCAGTACAATGGGGTCCCTATTTCTTCTGTGGTTTCCCAGTGATGGGGAATGATGGAAAAGCATCATATGACACAACCAAGGGTTTGAAATTGAACCCTGATCTCTGACTTTCATTGAGGGCTAACTTCATTCAAGTCAACTGTGAATGAGTTTCTAGTCATTCAGGATGGGGAGTTCAAAGAAGCCACATGGGATCCTAGTCACCTCACTTCCCCACCTGCTGTTCGCTACAGAAACTGTAGCTCAAAGGAGCATAGACTAGCAGTGTAATTTACATTGGTGTACTAAACTAAATTAAAGTAAATTTCAACAGGATAGGTGACAATCTGTCCATGCCTTAGAATGAACCATGCATGTGCTATTTTGAGCACAAGGATTGTAGCAATTTTTGCTAGTCTTTATATCAGATGATGAAATGGGAAGAATTTTTATAACCTCTTCATTTGCATCGGTGTTTTGCAGTGCACTATAAAATTGTGTGGGTTCATTTGCAAACACACAGTTTGGAAGTTAATAGTTCATTCTGCCTGGTTTCACCACAGGGTCTTTATCACTAGTTCTTTGCTGTCCCACTCATGCTACATTTTTCATCTAGCTGGTTGAAAAACAGATGAGAGTTTCTTCAAAATTGAATCCTGTATTTTCATCCAGATTTTTCTATTCCAATGACATATTTTGTCCAATTATCAAATTTGATATTTATCATCCAGAGGAAAAGCTTCAGACAATTTTCTTACATAGGATTCTTCTCTCCAAGAAGAATCTCATGTTTTGTCACCTCTCCATATTTCTAGTTACTCTAGATACCTTTGTATTATTTTCCTAATCTCATTGATATTCCCAATACCTTCCAATATAGTGTTTCCTGCAAGTACCATTTATGTGCCTTTGACTTCTCCTTATATGAAGTACTAAAGACAATCAGACATGGTTTGGACCTAACCCGTTGTGCAGTAGGAAATGTTGTATCCTTAGGTCTTTTGAAGGCAGAGAAAAAATGTAAACTCCTGCTACTTTTCTTAAAGCTAATCCATGTTAGAGGCTCCAACATGTTAGGGATTATAGAGACATGACTGCATAAACGATAAAGACTATAGACACAATCCCTGTTTAAAAAAAAATATCTTAACAGAAAAGACAAGAAACAGATGAGAAGGGAATGAGAGTCACAGGGAAGAGAAATGACTTCCTCAGAGTCACACAACTGGACAGGGACAGAGAGAGGTATAGAAGCCAGCTCTTTTGAGCCCCAGTCTACCATAACAACTAGTTTTAAAGGGTAAACAAAGTGAAGTCTCTGCCAGGAAAACTATTTAATATGCACTGCCTTTTACTGGCCATTTCATTCAAGGGGACATTCAACATGCTTTGTCCTTTCATAAAAAGTCAATGAACCTTAGCATAATCTAAAGATCCTGTGCAGTGATTTTAAAATGGTTGGTGCTTGGAAAATAAAATGGATTGTTAATATTGGTACATTCAGCAGTACAGTATTTTTAAGGGTAATTATTGTTAATGTATAGATTCTAATTGGTAATTCCCAGTGTTAATTATCTTGCATTTAGTTACAGCAAATGGTCCCCTAGTTCTTTAAATGTAAATAAATTAGTGTGAGCATGTGCTTAATGGGCTCTTTCATATTTTCCTTCTCACCAACACTGGAAATTATTCTACAGTAGCTAAGCACCTCCATATTTCGTGGCTGTTTATTTATCTTTCCCTTCCCTGTTGAAAGTAACACAGCCAAGATAAATTGTTTGGCACCATTTTGGTAGCAGGGTGATTAATGGGAGAGCTATTTCTACACCATTAGTTCCTTGTACATGGCATTTTATCTTTGTTTAGAAAAAAAAGATGCATGAAGTGGAAATGCTAAATACAGATTAAACAAACTTGATTTATTCTGAAATGTAATAAAGCTTAGAGATGAGATTGCCTCACCTCAAAAAGAAATGTCCTGGGTCATGAAATGTACAATGTGTCAAATATCCTTAATTTAAACCCACTTTTACTTATTAAGTTCAGTAAACCATTTGTCTCTCCAAACACTGATGTACTGAAGAAACATACATTCATATTTTGTTTTTAAACATAATAACCCTAAAATACATCTTTCTAAATGTCATGTGTTGCTACTTTAAATCATTGCTATAGTGCCAGGGAAAAATTATGTGATAATTCTTTGCATTTATTATTGTTGGCACTTGATAACTAGCCTTTTCTTTGTCAATACTTTTTAAGCAATAAATGTAAGTTGTACTTTAAAAATGTTCCCAGTTTTATATAGACTTATACACTAATGTTAAGTATTCAGAACTGCATATGTCCTAGTTAAAATTGTGTGTTGTGAGTGTCATTCTGCCTTTGACTGAATTTTGTTGTGGTTTTTCCTATTGAAATCATTGTAAATTCCAGACAAGGTTCCTTGGGTGAATCTGATATCTTTTATTAGATCAACCCAAATATTTGAAGAATAGTTATTAAGCAAGCTTTCGGGTTCAAAAACCCTTCGTCAGGCTAAGGAAGTTTCAGGAGTTGGTGTGTGTGCTTCCTGGATGGAATTCATCCAGGAATTCCATCCAGGAAGAGCACATACCAACTGCTGAAACTTCCTTAGCCTGACGAAGGGTTTTTGAACCCGAAAGCTTGCTTAATAACTATTCTTCAAATATTTGGGTTGATCTAATAAAAGATATCAGATTCACCCAAGGAACCTTGTCTGCCTATGTCCTTAGACCAACATGGCTACAACCTACACCCTTGTAAATTCCAGACATTTACACTTGTTAGCCTTTTGACTAAGATCATATGTAGTTGACCAAGTCTTGGTATAGCTGCCACCCAGGAGCATTATGTTCTGAGATAACTAGACTTATTTATACTTTATACATTGTGAATAACAGGGAATGTTTGAGTTTTCCAGTACTGGAAGTAATGGTTGAAAGTATGGTGTAGAAGTTTACAGGTATGATTTCTAATATGCCATCCTAGCATGCACAGGAAGAAAGGAATGATATGTGGGTTGTAAATAGGCATATATAAGATGGCATTGACAAAGGCATGATATGACAGTTATATTACATGTATCTGTCAGTCTTTGATGCTAATCATATACAAGGATAATTTGCTGGCTACTGGCTGTATCTACATGAGACACTGACTGTGCAGTAATTACTGCACAGTAATTTAGAACTTGTATAAACAAATACTAAATGAATGTGCATTAACTTGGGTACTTGTTTATAAGTACTAAATGACTGTACTAACCCAAGTAACTGCTCAGTAGCACGGACAAATGGCTTTTTCATGATGCTATTGTGCAGTATCCTCGAGACTACTGCACAGTAGCATCACATTGTGGGTTCTGCCACATGATGCTACTGCACAGTAGTCTTGGGCTACTGTGTAGCCAGCATCTCATGTAGATGCAGCCACTAAGCTGTAGCTCTCAATAATGTAAGATCAGGTCCATTGTATTCTTTGCATTGCTCATCACTTTGCACCTTGTAATGCATCTGAAACCTGTGCTGTGCAGGAGCTAATATTATTATGCAAACTGGAGAATGCCTTGTGAAGTAGGCTTTATTACAACCCCTTGACAGGTACGGGAGCTGAGCTTACAGAACCTATCACTTATAGATATGTAGAAAGTAAATCAGTATCAAGGCCTGGAATAAAACATTGAAGTATTCATGTTCAGGCCTTGCTCCAACTGCTAAACAGACTCTCCTATTTTAGTCTATACTGTCATGGGGTGGGGTCCCTATGGATGGCCATGATGCTCCTAGGGCCTGTGACCTCGCTAGCTTCGCCCCACCGGTGTCTTCTGTTCTCGTCTGCCACATCTTGATGGTTAACATAATAAATGGTAGATAGAAAAGCTGCTCTCAAGGTGCTATGCACTCATGGTTCTGGTGGGCCCCACTAAACTGTGTAGGTTCTAGGACCCCTTGCTGGATCCCTCTCTAAATAAGTGCCTTGCAGAACACCCCAAGCCTTATGGGCTAGATGTGTGACTCCAAAACCACCCCTTTATCATGCCTCATAGATGGTATTCAAACATTGTTCCTCTGAGGGCTTGATCTAGTTCAGCCTCCTGTCATCACTGGGCCCTTGGAACCTGTCTGCGCACCTTCACTGGTGCTGGGCTCTCTGCAGCCCTGTCTGCATGCCCTCACTGGCACTGGGCTCTCCGCAGCCCTGTCTGCATGCCTTCACTGGCACTGGGCTCTGCTCACCCCCTGTCACTGCACCCTCTGGTGCTGGGACTCTGCACAGTAGTGTACTCCAATGAGGCCTCCTCCTCCCCAATAGTCTCATCCTGGTCCACCAGATTAAAAGCAACAACATAAAAATGAGCCCCTGGGCTATAACATAAAATAACCATAACACTGGAGGTCACATTCTGTCCCTTTAAAAGGGCCAATTTCTCCCTCAACAATGTGTGCCTCTTAGCTCTGGATACTTTAGGAGCTCCTAAACTTCATTAGTCTCACCAGCAATAGCTCAGGCACTCGGGTATCTCCATGGAGCTTTTCTGCCGAAACTCCACTCTCCCTGGCAGCTTCCAAGGTCCTAACTGCATTCAGTTACAGCCCTGGGGCTTATATGTGACCAGGCCCTGCCTTCTTCCAGTCAGCTGACCGAGTGCAGGCTAATTCCATCATTAGCTATAGTAACCTGCACCTGTGGGGTTTCTGCCTGGCTCCTAGGGCCCTCTCTCTAGGCAGATTCTGCCCTTACAGGAGTAGGCACCTTAGTGTCCTGTGACATATACCAATATATATATATATATTTAATGGATGTTTAAAGTTAGAAGCTTAAATATATTTTTGGATATTTGTATGACTGCTCTCATTTTTAAAGTGCTTTCCTTTCAGCAAGTGTAGTTGACTTCAGAGTGTTCAAAATATTATACAGTGAAATGAAAGACAGGCTTAAAAAAATTCAAACTTGGTTACATAAAAACAGGCAGATATATGATACCGTGCAGTATTTTCATGTGCAAAGCTGTAGACTTCAGTGGGTACATCTACACATGAGCTTTAATGCCCAGTAGACTATTTTACTGGGAATTAAAGTGTCACACACAAAACAATTGTGACATTATGCTAATGCTCAATAAAATAGTCTACTGTGCATTGTGTCACTAAAATAAGTATGCAAACGCAGTACTGTGCATTAGTGCAGCCCAATGTACATTAATTTAGTACCTCACATTGGAAGTAATGTATTCAATGCACATTAAAAAAGGTGCATTAATGCACATGTAGATGTGCTCAGCGAGCATGTCCAGATGAGCCCACATGTGCCTCTTCCTGGTCTCAAAGCAGTTTGAGACATGAGAAGATGCAAGACGCAGACTCAAAATTTGGTACCTGTAAATCCAGGTACCAAGTGACTCTAGAGTAAATTACAGAAAAGGAAATCCAAATTACTTTAGAGTAAATTACAGAAAAGACAAAAAAGACTACAGGAAACTCTAGAGTAAACCCACCCCAGAGCATTTGCATGTGTAGGCACACCCAGTGACAATTACATGAGTGCAAAGGCTGCAAGACCAGCCACCACAGCACATCCACATCTGCAGATCACCCAATCTTCTAGTAGCTGATAAGCATGTAATTCTGGAATCAGCTATAAAATAATTCCACACAATTTGAGCCCATGAGAAACAAGATAATTGTTATGAACTGAAGAAGATGGAAAAGATTCTTATAGAATTAGTGGATTAATCTGTTGATCAATTACAATATAAAATATACATCTATTTCTTTTTCTTGATTTGTATCCTATGGGTCAGCATTAGTTCCAGTAATAAAGTGTTTTTTTGCCCACTTTCCATTTCTACTTTAGACATATAATCAATACATATTAATTTCTTCATTTTTCTTGTTCCAAGGTGAAGTCTGATTTGAAAACCCTTTTTGCTGAGACTTGGTAGGCAATTTTTTTTGCTATGTTCACCAAAGACATTTTATTACTTGTATGTTCTCAGTGCTTGCAATATTAGCCCTGTCTCTGACTACAGAAGGAAGGAATGAATGCCTGATGAATAAGGCTTTATATAGGTCAGAGGAGATGTAGGCTCATTTTGGGGCTGACTTCCTTCATGACCTGAGGCAAGCCATTTCATCCCTCTTGTTTCTCAGTTCTTCATCTTTGTCTTTTTGTCTAGCTAGGATATAAACGTTTCATGGCAGGGACTATCTCATGGGCCATCCCTTTTGACTGAAGTGATTAGCTAATATTCAGGGTCTTGAAGGCTGTTTTCACTGGAAGTTGCAAATGGTTTTCCTGAATATAGAAGGAATCAGACAGTTGGAGAAATTTTCTTTCCTCAGTATTCCAAGTCTCTTTCTTCAGCCACAACTTTGCCATCAAATTCACCTATTTCATTTTTCTCTTTGCATCATACTGCAAGTTATTCTCTTGCTCTCCTTGGCTTTTTTCAGCGTTTTCAGTCTGCTTCTGCAATTTTTCTGATGGATTTTGTAAACTCATCTCCTACATCAGGGGTTATAATAATGTCTACCTAACAAGTTATTGTAACGTTTGTATAATAACAACTGCTCCTGCACAGTCCAGCTTTTGGGTACCATCACCCTCAACTCCTCCAAAAGAATAATCAGTCTCACATGCTTATTTTTTGTCCCCCTGCTGAAATCTATCCCCACCCAGCTCAGTTTTCTGACTAGCTGGGGATGTGCCCCATATTTTGGGTGGTGACTTCCCATTATCCCAGCTATTTTATTCTGTAAGAGAAAGTTTTCATAATCTCCAACATAACACTTACTATTCATTTATACATCTAACACATTGCCTTGCTACTGAGCAACTTACAACAATCGATAATAAGGATTTATACATGTTAAATGGAAAACAATTACTATCTACAGTAGAGTCCTCTTTTCTTTTGGTTCAATTATAATATTATGTGTTTTATCAGTTAGTTTCATATTTGGGATTGCAAGTTTCCATCTGTAATCTACTCTTTGGCATACTGAACATTTGTTTAAGGCTTCACTGGGCATTATGACTGAGTTCTCTGTCATTCTTTGTATGCACATATGTGTAAAACTAAACCCAATTCGTTTATTTTTTATTTGTCAGGAAGAACTAAAAGAATTGGGTTTGTTTAGTCCCAACAAGAGATGACTGTTGGGAAGATATGATATCAGTCTTCAAATATGAAAAGGTTACCACAAAGAGAGAAGTTATAAACTGCTCTCCACATCCACTGGGGACAAGACCAGGAGTAGTAGGTTTAAATTGTAGTTTAGGAGATTTAGGTTATATAGTGGGAGACTCTAAGTGAAAGGAGAGTTAAGGTCTGAAATAGAAAGGCTATAACATCTACATCACTGGAGGTTTTTAGAAACAGGTTATACTAGTGATTCTCAATCAAGGTGCCATGGCACCCTAGAGTACCTTGAGAACATATCAAGGGTACTGTGAGGCGCTACTCAATGTTAACATTCTTGGTGTATAAATATGATTCACAAGATAAACCTGGAGATTTCAAGTAATAATTCTTAGTGTTAAATCCATTCTGATCTGTTATGGAACTTCTGAGTTATTTGCAACAGTAGAAGTGCTCTATAATTTTTTCTGTAGTCAAAAAATCAGTGAAAACTAAGAGCTGGAATTTTTTGAGGGGTGCCTTCAGTCTAGTAAGAGAAGTCTTTAATCTATCAAGGATGATACTTCCTTGAGGACAGAAGATGGATTAAATGACCTCTTGAGTATTTTCTATGAACCTGTGAAAAGGGCAAAGTAATTCTAAACTATCTATTGAAGGCAAACAACAGATCCACTACTGCGTAATGCGGAGGGCAGCTTGGATGTGACCATATAGAGGATGACATGGGACTGCAATTTATTCATGGATTTGGGATTTCATGACCAAAGGGGATCATTTATTCTAATAATCTCCTTTAGATAGGCTGTTGAATTTCATTTGGTAAATTCTGCATGAAGTCCATATCTTGTGGTTGGCATAGTGCATACCTTTTAAAAAGAGACATTCACTCAATTTAAAACAAAAAATATCAACGCTACCTAACCCTTACTCATTTTCTCCAGTGCTTAATTGCCTTCTTAGTTAAAAAATTATTATTATTTGTGTAGATTCATAGATTGTTAGGGCCTGGAAGGGACCTTGTAGATCATCGGGTCCAGTCCCCCTGCACTAGGCAGGAAAAGGCAACTAGGGTCAAGTTACCCCAGTGAGGTGACTGTCCAGTCTCCTTTTGAAGATTTCCAGGGTAGGTGACTGCACCACCACTGGAGGGAGCTTATTCCACAGTCTGGACACCCTGACTTCGAGGAGTTTTTTTTCCTGAAATTGAGCCTGAAGCAGCCTTCCAGGAGTTTTTATCCATTGCTCCTGGTCTTCCCCAGGAGTGCCCTGGTGAACAGGAGTTCACCAAGTTTTTGATGTACTCCCCTGATGTAGCTGTAAGCTGCTACCAAGTCCCCTCTCAGCCTTGTCTTCTGTAGGCTGAAGAGGCCCAAGTCCCTAATCTTCTCCTCGTGTGGCTTGTCTTGCAAGTCCCTGATCATACGGGTGGCTCTTCTCTGGCCCCTCACATTTTTTCCACAACCTTGTTGAAGTGCAGTGCCCAGAACTGAATGCAGTACTTCAGCTGCAGTCTCACCAGTGTGGAGTACAGTGGGGGTATCACTTCCTTAGTATGCATGAGATGCAATGGTTAATTCATCCCAGAATGTTGTTTCCCTGCTGAGCACAGCATCGCACTGCCAGCTCATGTTCATGCGATGGTCAATCACTTCCCTAGGTCCCTTTCAGTTGTGGTGCAAGTCAAATTGTTGCCACTGAGCCTGTAGGTATGTTGGGGATTGTTTGTCCCTAGATGGAGCACCTTACACTTCTGAGTGTTGAACTTCATCTGGTTCCAGTCTGCCCAACTCTCCAGACTGTCCAAGTCTGCCTGTATGTGCAACCTATCTTCTGGCATTTCCATGCTCCCTCATAATTTGGTGTCATCCGCAAACTTCGCCTATGAGCTTTTCACCCCCACATCCAAATCATTGATAAAGATGTTGAAAAGCACTGGTCCAAGCACAGACCCCTGAGGGACACCACTGGCCACTTCTCACCAGGACGACACAGATCCGTTCATGAGAACTCTCTGGGTCCTACCATGCAGCCAGTTTTCCATCCGCTGAACTGTTAAGCACTTAAGCCCACAATCTTCCAATTTTTCCATGAGGGAATCATGGGATACTAGATCAAAAGCCTTTTGGAAGTCTAGGTATATAATTTCAACCTTCTCTCCCATGTCCATGTGACAAGAGACCTGTTTGTAGAAGGAGATGAGATTGATAAGACAAGACCTACCTGCGATGAAGCCATGCTGGCTGTCATTCAGAATCTTACCCTCCACAAGCGTATCGCACATAGATTCTTTAATGAGTTTTTTCAGGATTTGCTTGAGATACAGGTTAGGCTTATTGGCCTATAGTTGCCCCAGGTCCTCCCTCTTCCCCTTCTTAAAGATGGGCACAATGTTGGCCCTCTATCAATCCTCAGGGATCTACCCTGTGTGCCAAGATTTCCCAGTGAGTTTTGCCAGGGGTTCTGCAATGACCTCAGCCAGCTCCATCAGCACTATCAGGTGAAGTCCATTTGGTCTTGCTGATTTATAAATGTCTACCTTTTCTAGCTGGTTTTGTACCAGCTCAGCATCCACAGTGGGAAGGCTATTATTCCCACCATTCTCTCTGTGATCCTTATCTCACTTGTATTTCCCTTTGGTTCGGTGAAATGCCAAAGTAAAGTAGGCATTCAGGAGTTCAGTTTTTTCCTGAGTGTCCATTACCAGCTGTCCAAAGGTGTTAAGCAGGGGCCCCACACTTCCATTTGTTTTTTTTCTGCTCCCTACATACATAAAGAAGGACTGGTTATTGTCCCTGACTCCCTTGGCTAAATTAAACTCAGTCGCTACCTTAGCTTTCCTAATCATTTCACTACAAGTCCAGACCAGTACTGTATAGTCCTCCTTGAGGACTGTCCCTAGCTTCCATGGTGTGTACACCACTTTTTTATTTTTCAAGAGGACCACAACATCCCTATTGAGCCAAGAGGGCTTGCCAGCACTCCTGCTACCTGGAATGGTTTTCTTTTGTGTTTTGAGGATTGTGTATTTGAGGAACAACCACTCTTTGTGCACCCCATTCACCTTCTGTCCCTGGTCCTGCCTCACCTCCCCTATTGATGCACTGACCCTGTTGAAGTCAGCTTTCTTAAAGTCTAGGACTTCAATCCTGCTAGTTGATTTGTCAACCTTGTGTTGGACAGTGAACCTGAGGAACTCATGGTCACTGTCGCCCAGGCTACCCTCAGTGTTCAAGCCACACACCAGATCATCTCCTTTGGCCAAGACCAAGCCTAGGAAAGCGGTACCTCTGGTTGGCCCTTGCATTTCCTGGGTCAGAAAGAGCTCCTCGATTACAGGTAAGAAGCTACATGACCGATCTGACTTAGCCTAGTGTTCCTCTTACTCTATGTCCAGGTAACTGAAGTCACCCATGATAACCAAGTCCATTGCATGCACAGCCTCTGTCAGTTCTCAAGAGAACTCCAGATCAAGCTCCTCCTCCTGGTTTGGTGGCCTGTAGTAAACACCAACAGTTAGGCCTCTCTAACCTGCCCCCTCCCTCCCACCCAAAGCTTGACCCAGAAGGTTTCAAGCTGCTTATCTTTGGAGCCAATGTCAGCCTCCAGAGAGGTGTACTGCTCCCTCACATAGAGGGGTAATTATTTTAAATGGAAGGCCTCTGTGGAAAGAAAAAAGATGCAGGAATTAAAAGGATTGATGCAATGAAAATCATGTGATGGTTATTTCCAACTTTTTGTTTTTGAATTTTGGGATAAAGATGGCTCAATACTGATGCCACAGGAACATAGAGTTTGTGTGTCCCAGAAATTGTTTTAGCAGAAATCACTATAATTCAGCCAGTTTTGAAAAATACCACATTTAGGGGGTTGTCTTTGATCAGTGAAATGGGTACATAAGGAAAAACAAGTGTGTATGGTAAAAGCCATCAGCTCTAGGTTTTGATGAAGTTTAAATATTTAATTGTGTGGATTATGGATCAAATATTCAGGTGAAAAGATGTTGGGTGAATAACTCCCCTTAAAAGAGAAAATAGAACAGGAGAATGCCATAACATGGATTGGTGATTTAACAATGATGAGCTTCAACTAAAGTCAGCAACTTCAACTCTGCAAAAACAAAGTGTTGTATTATTTGACTGCATTAATTGCTATATTTACTTTGAAAAGAAGGGGCCTTTGAACTGTATTGCCCAAAGTTTATAACAATACATCTAGAACTCTTGGTTTAGAGATGATACTTTTTATTAGACCAACTAAGAAATCACGAAAAAAAATCTTTCTTTACAAGCTTTTGGGCACAGGTACCCTTCTTCAGTCTGAGGGGAAATTAAAGATGGCAAGAGTTCCCTTAGGTAGAAAATAAACTTTATTTTGCACAGAGGAAGTTGAAGATGGATGGATGTTCTTCTGGGTCCATGAGAGTCTTTTTGTGTGAATTGCCCTTTGATCTGCAGTTAAGGTAGTTTTTCTTCCCTGGTGGCATCAGATGTCAGAAAAGCAGGGAGGTGTAGAAATCTTTCTTGTTTAGCAATGAAGTTTATAATTCCAAAAATGGCTTCCTGAAAGCTTGCAAATAAAGTTTTAATTTAATTTAATTTTATTTTAGTTTGTGATTTCTTAATTGGTCTAATAACTAAGAGTTCAAGAGTTCTAGTGTTTTGTCTCAGACCAACACGGCCACCATATACAACCCTAATAATACATTTTATTCTTTTAGGACTTACTTTTGGGTATCTAGCTAATGAATTTGATTTCTTGAGGTTCTTTTCAGCCATACTTTTCTTTGATTCTATGATCTTAAATAGCTATCCCTGTGATCTTATGCTCATACTTCTCAACCTTCATATCTGCCAGTGAATTGTGTAGCAAATTAGAGAGAGTGGGTGGCCTATAATTTGTTGCATGCCACAAGAAGATTGATCACAATGCCTTTTAATGAAATAATCTGTTTGAAAAGATTTTTTCTCATGATGTGAATAAAATCTGTTTAGATCAACTTCTTCTTGTTTTTTGTTTTTTTAAACAAAACCAAAACAGAAAAAAGCCTGAGGTGGAATCGATTCAATCTTTGCCCGTTTCTCTAAGCTTTGTAGATTGGGCCGATAATTAACTGAACAGATGTTCATTTTTCAGTTGGGAAAGGAAGCCATATACCTGCACTGGCCCAAGCCAGAAGGGGGTAGAACACACCTCCTAGCCTGTTAGCCAATGCCAAGCCCAGCTAAGCCGGGGACATCTCTGAATCAGTGCCTGACACATGTCTCCAACCCCCTGCTGTCTTCCCACAAGGGGCAGAAAGAGTCCCTTCCCCATCCAGGCACCAGGCCCTGCAGCAGGGCATCTGTCCACATGGGAGGGGAGGCCCACACCTCAGAGGGTTTCCTCCACCCTGGCTGTAGTTTGCCCTGTTGGGGAGCAGAGGGGGATTCCCCCTCCACCCTTTCCCCTGTGTGGTTGGGCCATGACTCAGCCCTGCCCCCACAATTGGGAAGTGGGAAACAGTCCCCCAGGCCAGTGCCAGCCCCTGCAGCCAGGCATCAGCCCACTGAGGGTGTGGAGGCCTGTACTTCAGGGTGTTTCCCCCACTTGGGCTTACGGTCTCCCAAACCCTGGTCTGTCCTGCCATGGGAGCAGAGAGGGATTTGCATCCTCAAATGAGGTAATTTCCATCAAAAGGGGAGCTGAGACAGAAGTTTGATAGACTAGTCTAACCTAAAGCAATTCAATCTGATACTTTATCCATCTAGATCTATCTTAAACTAGGTCCAGCCATTTTGAAACCAGTCTATATGCACTGAACTTCTGTTCTGTTACAGGTTTATGTTGGTTTCCAATCACTTATACCAGTTTATGTGTAATTTCTGTTCCTAGCCTTTGTGTCCTGTAGTGCTTGGTCAAGTCAAAATTTTGGTTTGTGGCTAGAAACACTAGGGAATTTGGTGGCCCCAGGTCTATCCAGACAATAGCTGGATGAGAAAACAGAGACATAAAGATTATCTGCTCCAGAGTTATAGGGCACATCAGCCAGCACAAACGTGGAAATGAAATCCAGATTTTTCAAGCTTTATTGTCATGTACAATAAACTAGCTTCTGTTAATGTCTTCCCTCTGCATTATAGAGTCATAGAATAGTATATCTGGAAAAGTCCTCAAAAGTTTATCTAGTCTAACCACCTGCTCATAGTATGATCATCCCTGTCTAAACCATTCCAGATAAGTGCTTCTCTAACCTGTTCTTAGAATCATCTAAGAAGGTACATTCCACAAGCTCTCTAGGTACTCTGTTCCAATGCTTAATATTCTTTAATGTGGAATCCCCATCCAATCAGAGAGTAGTGACAATATCCAGGAGTTTACAAACCCAACAGCATAATGCAAATAAAAAAAAGGAATGAGCAAATGATATGAAATGTTGGTAACCACCCTATTGTGTTATAACTAAATTCCAAACTCTTCAGTGAAAAACAAAGTCATGGGAAGAAAATTAAGATTTCCTAACCAGAAGATGGATTATGTTTGTTACAAATAATAGTTATAATAAAAGTCAATTATTTTTAGTGATAAAGAATATTGGATAATATCCTGTAATTGCACAGTTGTTAGCTCATCCATTAGTACTATTGACACTCATTATAAAATTTCTCTACCTTCTTTTTATATGTTTCTCATTATTGGAGTATCTTAGGCTTTGTCTATAGTAGCAGTGTTCTCAAGTAGGTCACATCCTTTCAGGCAGTCCACCTCTTAACTACATCTGTGTGGCCCAGATAATTAACTTGCAGGCTGGTTTACTTGCACTATTGTTCAGCAGTGCTAATTAGGTCATCCCAAAGGCTAAGTAGAGGTGGCTATGTTGTTTCTGCTTTTTTAAGCATTTTGTCCGGAGCAACAGGGTAGACTTGAGGGAGCTACCACTGTGCACTGTAATGTTACCATATACGCAGTTTGAGTGTCTCATAAAATTCATTTCTCCTCACAACAGGTTTATGAAGTAAGAAGATAATGTTACTTCCCATTTTGCAGATGGGGAGTTGAGGCATAGAATTATGAAGTCACACGGTAATTGCATGACAGAACTAAAATAAACTGAGTTCTGCTTCAAAACCATCCTCTAAATTTAGGCCTAGAAGGGGTCTCCTGGGCTATGGGGTCCAGACCCCTGAGTGTACAAGCAACCCACTACCCAAGGAATTCACATCTTACCACACACACAAATAACTACAAGACATAAACCAGAAACACCAAGAATGCTTTCAAAGGTTCCTGCTAGATATTCAAATTAAAGCTGGATAGAAATCAGCTATAAAGTTGTTACACATTTTCAAGCACTAACTTTGTAGCTGACTGGCTCTTTTTTATAGGTGGATGGACATTTTTATGGTCTGATAATCACTTTGCATATGGGGCGGGTTTAAATTTACTGCATGGTTCACTAGTGAATTCCGTGATATGTGTAACGTGTGACAGGTACCTCACTTGCTTCAGCTAAGAGCGGGGAGCCAAGGGCACTCACAATATTCTGTCACTACAATGACAGGGAAATAACTGGCCAATATATGCTGAAAGGATTTCAGAAAGACAGCCATGACACCCCACAGAGGAAGGAAAATTCCCACAGCTCATGCCAGTCTAACCTAGGGAAAAAAGATGAGAAAAACCACAGCAAGTGACATGAAAAAATAAAACCAACAACATGGTAATTGAGATGGTGCTCTAAATTACAGTTCAGCAGATAATGAAGAAAAAGGTGACGAGAAACTCAATGGAGATTATTAAACTAGCACTTGTCACTTTGGTCTTCCTTTATTTTTTTTTAATTTCTCTAAAATATTTTATTATTATAACCTGCAGTTACTGATGTAGTAACTTGGTTTATTCATCTTTAGGTTACCTAAGTTAACTGGCATATGTGGATGCTCAAGTGCTTTCCTGAACGTGGATGGGAATCAGGACTTTGCACTATTAATTGAACTCTAAATTCACAAATACTGTTTTAGCAGTTATTCATAGTGAAGTTAAGTAAGTCACATCAGAGGCAAGGGAATCTATGGACTACAGTTAGCTAGAAATAAAAACCTAGTTTGCAAAAGATCTTGAAGTTTCAGAATTAATTTTTCTTTTACAGTGGAATGAAACAGGGTTTTCATTTCTTTTCTTTTCATAAAATAAAACAAAATAAAAACAAAGTGTTTGCTTGATTTTATAATGGCCAATAGCCCAGTTAATAAAAGTGTTACCTGTGATGTGAAGCACCAAGGTTTAGGTCCCTAATCAGACTCAGTCTTGATTTTTTAACCCTCCCTGCTGAGGGCTTTCACTATATAACCTATAGAATCACTCATTTTCTCTCTCTCTCTTTTTGTAGCTGTTCTACTTTAAATAAATTATTAAACATTCATTGGGCCACAACAGGCTTAATTTTCTCACTGGCACAATGCACGATTAATTATTTATACAGAGTAGAACAGTTGGAGGGAATTTGTATGGACATGGGACTGTAATTGCATGTGAACCCTCTAGCAACTTTGCTCCACTCCTGTTGTGTTTGCTGTGTTATGTTTCAGTATTTGTAACTATGTTTTGTTTTTGCTCTCAGTTTTGGTACCTGTAAACAACATAGGTGTTATTGAAGAAATTCCCAGTTCTTACTAGGGGAACATTCCTTTCAGGGGGCAATTACTTGGATGTTATTCATCACCAGAGATAATTAGCGATAGCACAAAGGCTGATTCTACTGCAATAAGGGTGAAGTTGCATGTTACACTTAGACCATATTAAGGACACTTAAAACACTGCATGGGTAAAGTTTGTTAACTCATGCTCAGTGCCGTCTAAGCATCTCAAAGTTACACCAGTTCTGGTGAGGGCTAACTCTAGGCCATACTACATAGCTTGTGCTTAGGTAATTTTAGTCTGCTCCATGGAGATTAAATAAGCGATTTACAGTCCTCCAGAATCCCAGGATGCACTGCTGCCAGTCCCCGCCACCCAGAGCAGAGATAGAGCCCAGGTGTCCTGGCTCCTACCTATGCCCCTGCTCATCAACTTTCTAGTGCCAAGTCAGAGCGCTGCAGGCAAGAAACGGTATTAACCCTTAATGTGCAACTGCTCACAGCATCATTTCTAACTTTAACATTCCACAGCTTTAGTCTATGGTCTAAGTGTAATTTCACCCTAATTGCATAGAGGATGGAGTCTGCTGGTTGGAAGTTTGGGAATAAATTAGGATTAAGTTGGATGGTTTCTTGATTGTAATTATAATATATAGCAGCATGGCATTCTACAGAAAACTCCATGATTCTTCCTGGGAGGTATAGTCTTGATAACCTTGCTGTGACTGCTTCATAATACCCACTTGTCTGGAATGAAGTATCTTTTGGGAGCCAAGATGCATGGCATACGTCTGGGTCAACCTGATTTTAGGGGAAAAGTCTGGAAGTGATAGTGATGGAGACTGTAGAGTCTAGCAAAGGCTAGTGGCTAGCACGAGCTCAGATCCCACCCCATGTGTCATCTTTGAGAGCTCAGAGGCAGATAGCTTGGTAACCGTGGACCATGTTTAGGTTTACCAGATTTTGAACGTAGCAGATGTGCAAAGCTAGGTCACAGCATATGAAGCCAGTGTACCAGGTTCTTACGGCCTGATCTAAAGTCCAGTGAGATTAATGGAAAAGTCTCACTGACTTCAGTAGTGTTGGATCATGCTTTTAGCAAGCAAGACTGAAGAACTGGATTAGCCTCACTATCTGGGATACAGGGAGATTCAAACAAAACAGAAGCGAAGAGAACAAGCTGTTTGCAATTGCTAGCTTGTGACATAGTGACTGTTGTCACCACATTCTCTTGAGATATATCAACAAGCAACTCAATATGCTGCACTTGAAATATGATACTACCAAAACCATAAATACAGGACTTAATAAAAAAGGATAGGAAAGAGAGAAGTTTTGCATTGTCATTCACTGGGCTGTTTGCTGAAATGGCTGCCATTAGATCAACATGAAGGTAGCCTTTCACCTTCTCCATGTCATAAGTCTTGCAGCAGTTCTTGTCAATTTACCTAACAGTAGCCCTTGCCTTGTGGGCCATCAGTTCAGAGCTGACACTGTGAACCTGGCATTTCCTGGTAATATCTTCTGGGATCCTGAAAAGTTAAATGCCACAAAGTAATGCAGTTATGTAGAGAAAAATAATGGTCAGAGTAGCCAAGAAGTCAAATGGGTGGCTTTTTTCAGCTCAAAGTCCAATATTTTTTTTCTGAAAATACAATCTGGACTATGCCTCCTACAGTGTGTGCATGGTATATAATGCATATTTAAGGCTTTGTCATGAGGTGGCCTGTAACTGCCCCCTTCCTGCCCCCTTGCTATCTTGTGTGGCTTACTCACTTTGCAGTTTGCAACACAAAGAGGGGCAGAAGCTTCCTTTGAGTTGCTTTCTCCCACTCCAGTCCAAGTGGATGGGCTAAAGTAGTGAGTGGATGAATGTCTGGAATCATTTCCCAGAGTAGGCAGTGATGTACACTAGATAAAAAGGCTGGCACAGCTTTCTTGCTCAGCAGCACAAGCAAATACTAAGGACATAGGATCTTAGAAAAGTAAGACTGGAAGGGATCTTAAAAGGTCATCTGGTCCAGCTTCCTGCTCAAGGCAGTATCATCCTTGACTAAGCCATCTCAGTCAAGCATCTCTCTAACCTGCTCTTAAAAACTTCCAAGGGTGGAGATTGTACAAATGTTTCTATGTAGCCTATTCTAATGCCTGACTACCCTCATCATCAGAAAGTTCCTCCTAATCTCCAACCCACATTTCCCCTGCTAAAGCTTGAGGCTATTTCTCCTAGCTCTGTCCCCTACACCCACAGAGAAAAACTCATTTCCCTCCTCTCTGTAATTGTCCTTCAGGTGTTTTAAGACTGTTATCAAATCTCCTGTCTTTTCTTCTCCAGATTAAACAACTCTACTTCTTTCAGCCTTTACTCATAAGTCTTGCTTTTCAGGCCCCTAATCATTTTTATTTCTCTACATTGGACTATTTCCAATCTGCCTGCATCCTTCTTGAAGTGTAGGCCCCAAAACTGGACACAGGTGAGGCCTCACCAGTACTGAAGGGTGTGGAAATCTTATTTACACATGACACTTATGTTAATATAAACCAGAATGCTGATGGCTTTTTTTTTTTTTTTTTTGCAAATACAACACATTATTGGCTCATATTCAGCTTATGCTTCAGTGTACCCCCAGAACCTTCTCTGTAATACAGGACACATGTAACACTTACACTGGTTTAAATGTGTCTTAAACCTGACATAGACAGATGGACAAGCCCATTGTCTGGGTGGGTCTAGTCTCTAATCAGTCCTCCAGGCATCCCACACTGTATTGGTCCTCATCCTCCCTCCCCCCACTACTGCAGTCAGTTGCTCTGGTATGCAGCCAGAATTCTATGCCCCTTTATTCCCATTTTTTTTGGAATTTATTATCAGTGAGGTTCCTTGCACTGCTTTTCAATAGAAACTACCTTTGTAACTACCATCTGTGGCCTCACTCCCTACTTGACCACTTCCCTCATCATGTTTCCCCAAGTCCTGGGAACTAAAAAACAGGGGTCCAGGTACTTCCCCATACCATGGCTACCCACAGTCAGGCAAGCAGACTGAAAAGTTTGGTCAAGTACATGCTATTAAACTTTACTGAACTCATATTTAGGAAAGAACAGAACGCAGAAAAGTACCCCCCCGCCAACTCCTGGACTCTGAAAGCATGGGTACAAACTCTCCACTCACTACTGTGAGAAAAGGCTCCCAGTTGTAACAACTCATATATGTCCTGCATCCTGAGAAAAAAACATTTTATAGATATATTGTGAGGAATATTGTTTGAAAATGCTATCTTCTCAGTAGAAATTGGCTGCTTTGTGGACATTACTACAGAATATGAATAGCTACTGTTATATGATAGCTCAGAGAAAATAAATTGTCAAAAATACAGAAAATGTATAAAATTAAAAGTAGTAGGAAAGAAAGAAATGTACATTTAAGAACATTTCCTTTCTCACTATAGAAAGAGTCATTCTGGAATTTGGGTGTGAATGACTTAAGTGAATGAAAAAAAGAAAAGAAAAGACAAGTTTCTAAGATATTTATAAGTTCAGAAATAATGATAATAAATAGCAAAGCCCTGAGAAAATACATAAAAGAGTATAGCTAAATTATCTCAGCAAATATCTGCAATAAACTCTGTCAAAAATAGTTAAGGCCACTAAACATGTTGGGATTGAAACATTTCACACAAGGAAAAAAAGGTTCCTTAATCATTAATTGTGTGTTAAATCTGACAGACTTAATAAAAATAAACTCAGCAGCAGAATAGGTCAAAAATAATATGAAGGTTACCCACAGGACAAGAAATCTTGAGTATTGGGTTTTAAATCTATAATTCAGAGACACTTCCATGAATGTCAGAAAGAATCTCTTCTTCTCTTGAGACATAAGAATCTCTTTACAGACATCAGAATCAAAGAGTTAGATATTTTTATTATCTTTAAGCAGATGTAACTTTACAGAATGAAGCATTAACACAGAGGCTGCATCTGCACATCCACTTAACTGCAGAGTAGACTAAATAGCTGTGCAGTAAAGTATCATCATCCACACATGCAATACTATTAGGCTGCAGTAAACTAATTTACATTGCCATAAAATAGTACTGTCAGGGATAGCACTATCTTATGCTGGGGTAATTAATTGTAATTAAACACATGTTTAGATGCTTACTGAAGGCAGACATTGTGCACAATCAGCCCAGCCAGCAGTGGGTCTGACTCCTACCAGGTGCCTAGCCATACAGCTCTGCCCTTTCAGGACCCCCATGCCCCAGCCAGCCTCTCCACTGCCCAATGCCATCGCACAGAATCCAGGGATGACCCTCCCCATGCCCCCTGCCAACCTGGGTTTGCTCCACCCCAGGTCAAATTGTTGCTGTCCTAGGCACACTTGTAGATGTTGCACCTGGGAGTAGTTTATTTTGGCTCAAACTACTCTGGAGTTTATTGCTTTGAATTAATTGCGCATGCAGGTACATCCAGAGATCTCTAAAAGCAACCAGCAACACTCAAAGATACCATTTCTGTCTGTTATCCTGAGTCCCCTTCATCCTCAAATATATCAGTTCCATCTCCTGAAATGTCATTTCTACCTCTATCAGCCCCACCCCTCCCTGCCCGCCAAAATCCATTACTTTCTTATCCAGTGCAGAAAAAATATCAATTTGATCGTTTTTACTACATTGCAGGATTTTTTTCTCCTACACAAGATTTGATTTTTAACTTGTCATTCTAAATTGGGACAAAACATACAATCTCAATATTTTTTTGCAGGAAAAAATTTCAAGGCAACAGCCTTCAGGCCAACTCTTGGAGAGTATGCCCCATGGTTCTCTACTTCCCAGCTCTTAGTTTCTCTGGATGTCCCTTTCCCCACATGTGAAAAATGTACCCAGCCAACTGGGTGAGCAGGGAGGCTGATAGTTAGAGAGGCACAAAGACAGGCCTCAGTCTCTGGTAGCACAACAGAAAGATACTTGTCGATTTTATTTAGGGTAATCCTTTAGTGAAATTGAGCAGAACCTTCCAGATGGGAAGAGAGGACATTGTAGTTTCATTTATCCCAACAGAAATATAGAATTCTTAAGCAAAATTGGACTATTT
>NW_005842093.1:214897-233305 GCF_000455745.1 Alligator sinensis | reverse complement strand
TAGGGAAAATTTTAGGGAAAATCATTCTGATAGAGAATTCTCAACAACGCATCTGCTTCCACTCCCTGTACTGCAATTCTGAATCTTATATAAGATCCAATATCTAAAGCAGTGATTCTCAACCAAGGTTCTGCAGCATCCTGGGGTGCCACAAGATCCTATGAGGGATGCCATGCCATCCATCCCTGCATGAGGCCGTAAATTCTCTCCTCCGTCCAGCATCCTGCACCTTACTCAGCTACTTCAGCCATGCCTGTGGCTGCTTCTCTGGGGATGGCCACTGCTGCTGTTGTTGCCTTCAACACCCCCTAGCACCTCTGTTACACTCCCCACTATGATCCCAGCAGTGAGCTCTACTGCTAGTAAGTAGGTGTATGGACAAACAGGTGGAACTGCGTTTTGTAGCCTGGGCATTTTGTATCCCTCCACTACTCCCATGTTCTTGGGACCAGTGGGAGAGGATGCCCCCAAAGAGCAGCCCCAGCAGTGGGGGTTGTCCCTGTCTCTTGGGGGATAGGCCAAGGAGCAGACAGTGAAAAGAGCAGGGTGCAGAAAGTTGAGGGCCTGCCCCTGCTATCCTTTTGTGGCACCAGCTAGATCCATAGTCCCCAGCTTCTTTAGCATTAAGTCCATCCTCCATCTTTTCTGAATTTAGATCTAGTTCAGTGATTTTCAACTGTGGTGCCACAAAATTTAAAAAGGTACGGAAGCAGAGGGAGGACTTGAAGCTAAAAAGGTTGAGAACCACTAACATAGATGGTTAGGAGATTCAGACTATGCATGGGTGCAGATTTTTTACATGAGAATAAAAAGAACAACAGGGACAATTTATCTTGTAGGGTGTGTTCTTCAGTGTTCCTGAGTCTGTCAGTCAAGAGTGGATGCCTATTTAAAAAATGTGATGCAGCTGTACCACCAGAAATGGGCTTGGTACAGGATTTAATTGGTCATACAGGGCAATACAGTAAGGGCATGTCTACATGAGACATTTACTGCAGAGTTGCCTAATTAGCTCCATAGTAAAGATCTCAGTATCTACACAGGCAGCCCTATTAGGCTGCTATGAGCTAATTAACTCCACTGTAGGTTAGTGCTTGTAAACACAAGCGCTACTCTGCTGCAAAGACTATTAATGCACAGCGATACATGTGTAGACACTGATGGGCCTGGTCAGGCATGAGGGTGCTTCAGTGGGCTGCTTGCTGGCTACTGCATGCACTGGAGCACCTTATACCCCAGCTAGCTCCTCCACAGCATGTTGAGTCAAGTTGGAGCAGCTCCAGGCTGGCAAGCTGACTTCCTGA
The DNA here is from genome assembly GCF_000455745.1 of Alligator sinensis. Lineage (NCBI taxonomy): Eukaryota > Metazoa > Chordata > Crocodylia > Alligatoridae > Alligator > Alligator sinensis. Next base: position 232,001 of record NW_005842093.1, on the reverse strand, counting down.
GCCACCTGCCAGCCAGGGCTGTCCCAAACACCTCACTGTGCTGCAGTCCAAGACACATGTGTAAATGCAGCACCCAGGAACAATAAACACCCGTGCAATGTGTGCCAGAATGTACAGTGTTGCATTAATTTCACGTGCAGCTGCATCCTAGATAATATCTAAATAGAACTTGACATCCTTAACAGCTGTGACTCTTTGAATAGGTACATAATATTAGAAAACTGTAGCTGAATAGTGACTGCTAAAGATAATGCATTTAAATTCTGCAGAAGGAGATCTGATTAGAAATTTAGTTCTATGACTCAGCGGGTAGATCCACATGTGCAAATGCTGTGGGGTAGGTTTACTGTAGAGTAAATTACTTTAAAAAAACCAACCCTGGGCAGGTGTCTACATGTGCAGGGATGCAGGAGAAGATTTGCTGCTCCTGGCAGCAGTTTCCTCCCACCTCCTCTGGCCCTGCATTGGCACCCTGCAGTAGCCAGGCAGACCTCTAGGCTCCCGCCCAGGGGCTGGCAGGAAGCACAGGGCTAGGAGACACTGTCTTCTGGCAAGGGCTGAGAGATTGCTCCCTGCCCCCAGGAGCTGCCTGCCAGCATAGGCTCTGTCCCAGGAGCGCAGGCAGGGACAGTAACACCCTGCCCCAGCAGCAGGGAGTTCCTGGGCCAAGCTCTCTGATTATAGGCAGGGGGCTTGGAAAGAGCTGCAGGGGAGGGGTAGCCTGTTACCTGTCTGTTCCCAGCCCCAGCTTCACCATCATGGAGTGGGAGCTGGGAACAAGTTCCTAGCCTCCACTCTACAATTGTGATCAGGGAGTGGGAGCTGGAACTCCCTCCTGCTGGGGCAGGGGAACATTGTCCCTGTCTGGGCTGTGGTGGCAGAGCCCATCCTGGCAGCAGGCAGATCCTGGGGACAGGATCAATCTCCCACCCCTTACTGCATGGCTGACTGGGAGCAAGTTTGCTCCTGGTTGGCCATCTCCATGTGTCATACTGCACTGTAACTAATCATGAGTAAATTTGCTACTTGTATTTACAGGTAGCAAATGTACTCACAATGAGAGCACATTACTGTGCAGTAAGCATCTATACATGTAGACCATGATGCTTACTGTGCAGTAATTTTTGCTAATCTTGAGTAAAGCACCTCATGTAGACATGCCCAGTTTCTCTTTCAGTCTTTTGGAGGTAATGCTTTTTACCACCTCTCGTACTTCGAAATGAACGCATGCAAGTGCTCTATAAATGCCAAATATAATCATTAAGTGAACCTACATAGCTATAAATGTTTGTATAGGCCATAAAATTATCCAATCTTTTTAAAAAATCCAGTCAGGGTACTTGACTCAGTGACCTAGTGTGACCACAGATTCAACAGGTTCACTGTTGATTGGATAAAAATGAACAGTATTTTACTGTGTCTGACTTAGCTGCCCTTTAATCACATACCTTTTAGTAGTTTTAATTATAACCTTTTGATGAGCTAAAAGCATTTGGTATTTCAAAATCCAGATCCTCATACACAGTATATTCAGGAGCAACATTCATTTTCTTAAAGGTTGCCAAACTCTTAGCTCGTGAAATTTGCCCTAGATGCACTGATGTCAGCTGAGCTGTGAGAATTTGCATTAGCTTAGGATCTAGCCCCTAGTGCACCCTGATACATACCACACTGGATCCGGTTTTGTACTGTACCTAGAGTGGAATGACAGATTCTGAGGATAGAGGGTAAGGTTTTATGCTATGGTTATATCATCTGCATTCTGAGCTGGTGAAGCTCCTGATATAAATTAGAGTAGCTATGAGCTGTTTTAATTTATGGCAGCATCCCCTGGGATACCTGTGGGTCATATCACAATCCAAAACATCCCTCCATAGCATATATAATCTGTATTTGCATTCCCAAACCCCAGAAACTCCCCTCCCCACCAGCACAGACAAGTCATTTGCTAGTAACTGAAAAGGGAGCAGTGTTGGGCATCCATAGCCCTGCACTGCATGTGCTGCAAAGGAATTCTCCTTGTTTTTTTTAACTTTCTTAAAGGGTATGTGTACCAGATCCTGACTGGTAAATGAGGTGCTTACTTGGGGTACAGGCTGAATTTAGGTGCTTAAGTTACAAAATGTAATCAAGAATGCTCTGGCTCCAGCAGCCTTTTGACCCTTAGATTTTGAGAAGATCTCTCACTTTGAGGTTCTATGCATGTGGGGAAGTGGCAGCATGTAAAGAGAAAGGCACCTAATTCCTCCTGAGCACTACTGAGCTGCAGAATGGAGGTGGGGCCATATCCAAATTATGCCTTGGTCTTTGGGGCAAGGAGGTACAAGGAAGGAGGTGGTTGTAGGAGTGTGCCTAACTCACACCAACAGTACTGAATTCAGTATAAAGTCTAGATCTTGAATTAACAGATGCATCTAATATGCAGAGTGGAGTCAGGTGGCTACATTTCAGGGACGGTTTGAATTCAGATGCATCTCTGTGCCTAGTTTGCTATTACCTTCCTTTAGGCAGTTTCCTGCTCAGGGTCTCTGAGGGCCTTGTTACAGGGTAAGTTTAGGCAGCTTCTGGAGCTCTAAACCCCTGGGCTGGCTACATAGTAATACCTTTTAAGTGGTTTAAAACTCTCATTATTCATTTTAGAGTTACACCACTCCAGGCAGGATTATCTCCAATCTGCCTAATTTAATTCCAGTTCCATTACCTTACTTCCTATGGCTATTCCACCCCAGTTGAAGTCTTCTAGTATCCCAGAATTCTCTGAGCTATGAGGGGCCTGACCCTTTTTTCTCAGGAGCTGAGGAGGCTTTCACCACCCTGCCCAGCCAGGCTGTGGCCAGCCAGGTGCTACCTGAGTTCTGAGGGTCCTGATCCTTTTTTCCCTCAAGTGCCCAGCAGTCATGATGTCTTCCACTTCTGCCAGGACCAGCTCTGCTCCCACTGGTGGTGACACAGGGGTGGGCATCACCTAAGCTCCAGAGTGAGTGAGCCCTGGAGCTCTCTGGGGTAGGTGAAGCTGGCAGCAGCTCCATGCTGAGAACAGGGCTGTCAGGGCTTAAGCCTGGTGGCCCTGCTCTCAGGGCATTCCTAGATTAATGTTATATACTGTAACAACTGCCCTGTCCCTTTTAAAAGAGAATTTAATTTAATTAGCTGCAAACCCATCCCCATTCATTGCCATGCTAGAAAACATGGTGTGAACTGTAACAGCATTCTTACAAGTCCTTATTCAGACAGGCTTCACCCTGCAGGGAACCAGGAAAGCAAAGACCTTCAAAATGCTGATGGTGTATTATGGTTATCGCTGGACATTCACTCATAACTGGATGCCTGTAGGAAGACTCCACTCTGCTGACAAAGTGGAAAAAGAAGGAAGGAGAAAAATTTAAGGCAGTATTTGCTTAGTCTGTATTGTACTAAATATTTAATTGCATTTTCCAGTATCAAACACTTAACCTTTGACTGAATCTTAGTTTGGCATGAACGTACAGTGACACCTGCTGGCATGGATATAGTCAAGACTGCCCACATCACTGCAAGCATGTTTTAAAACAACCATAAAATTCACTGAAAAAAGAAATCCACCACACAGAACTTGAGCCACAGAGAGAGATTTATTTGATATATTTATACTCTATATGAGCATTAGTGGGCAGAAAGGACTATATTTGCAAAAAGACCTTATTGGCTAACAGCTTCCATCATTCTCAATGAGAACTGCAAGGCGCTTAGTACTGTTAATAACAGGGCCGCTTCTCAGAGGCTCTTGGCTGGGAGCTGGGCACTTTTAACATCTACCCCTAAATTTTAAACATAATAGACACTAGAGCCCATTGGAAAACTTTGAACAGAAAAGTTTTTGGTTGAAAAAATACAGTTTAGTCAAAATCAAAGCTTTTTCCACATAAACATACTGCTTTTGATGTAATTTTGACAGGAAAGGCATTAAATTGAAACTTTCAGATTTCTCATTTTGTTCTACTAGTAAGTAACAAAATGTTTTGCTTCACTAAGGTAGAAACATTTTGTTTTTGACTTCAACATTTCATTTAATCCCATTTAGGACTTGTATTATGCCATTATATATATTCAATGTATTATTCATTATAATACATTTAATATAATATCTAATAATGCATCCTATTATATTTGACATCGTGTAAACATTTATTATTGTTTATTGTTCAAACTTCTTTTTTACCACATCAAAACACAAAAAATCAACATTATTCAAACACAATATTTTAATGTCTCCAAATCAATTATTTCTGGAGATTGTGAATTGGTTTTTGTTCAGATTTACAAGGAACATAAATTTTGCCATAGCAATTTTTTTCACAATGTTTAGTCATTTGTCAAGAGAGTCACTGCTTTGGTATGTTATATAGATAAATAATATTTATTTATTTTGTTTTAGCTGCTATATTCTCTGTTCAGTACCTGTTTAATATTGCTAAATGATGAATTTGACACATCGTTTATGAAGAAGGTCAGGCCCTAAGTACTCCATAGTAAAATAATTGCATCCTCACACCAGAGGTAAAAGTGTATGTTTGAATCTACCAAAAAGCGAGTATCCATGAGATTCTGAAGGAGAATATTTTTAAAGCTTTCCAAAGGATGAGGGAGTATCTGGATTTTCATAACCATTTAACTGTGAAGAATTCACCATATCCTTAAACTTGTTGCTCTTTATTTTCAATCTGAATTTGCTTAGCTTCAAATTATAGCCATTGGTCTTTATTAGCCTCTTGTTTGCAAGATTGAAGATCTGCTTAGTATCAGAAATTTCTGCCCCATATTGGCAAACACTGGCTGTAATCAAGTCATCTCCTAATTTTTTCTTGGATAAATTAAAAATGTTGAGCTTTTTTAGACTTGCATCATAAGGCAAGTTTCCTAGTCCTTAGAAAATTAAATTCTTTTGAATTTAATACAACCTGGGTGCATCTACAAGAGATATTTACTATGGAGTAGGTTATTTAGATCACAGTAAACATCTTGGCATCTACACATGCAGGGCTATTAGGCTGGAGTAAATTAATAAACTCTGCAGCAGGATAATACTTGTAAATACAAGTACTATCCTGCTGTCGCGTTTTTACTCTGCAGCAGCACATGTGTAGACGCTGATGTGGCTGGCTGGGGCACAAGGGTACTTCAGTAAGTGGGCTACCTGCTGGCTAGCCCTACGCTGGAGCACCCTTGTGCCCCAGCCAGTCCCTCCACAGCACACTGATCTGGGTTGGAGCATCCCTGGGCTGGCAGCCTGGCCCTCTTGGCCCCCTGCCAACCAGGGCTGCTCCAACCTGGATCAACATGATGAGGTCCTGGGTGCACATTCAAATGGCATGTCTGGATTCAACAAACCCTGGAACAGTGAATGCCAGTATTTATTGTTTCTAATTAATTGCATGTGTAGGCATGTCCCCTGAGAGATTCCTTAATATCCTACAGTTTTGCTACTTTTCTTTGCCTACTATGTCAATTAAGCAGCAGTGAGGAAGGTATGAATAGATATACAGTATTAGGGTCCTTGGCACATATTCATTTAAAAGCAACATAGGGTGTGGCTCCTGATTCCAACAATTGTGCCTCCTGACATGCCACACATGCATGACATGTGCAGTTTTTGGATCGGGGATCAGATCCCAATCATGCCCTCTGCCACTGCACTGTGAGCCTGGAATCATGCTTCTGGGGTCCTCTTGCTCCTCAAGTTGAAAGCTGAGGGCCCACAGCCTTGCATGACCAGGTACAGTCTTGAGGCCAAGGCTGATAACCACCAGTGAATTTTTGGCCCTAACCCTGGGACAACACTATGGCTGGTTTCAGACCCCTGTATACTCCTGACCCCAGGACTGACAATCAGCCCCAGAGGCAGCCCAAGACATGCCACATATTCAGTTTAAGGAACCATGCAAACCAGGCATAAATATATTGTACATTATATCTGGAAAACTTTTATGCCTGGCTTGCCATTTCAAGGTGCCTTAAATTGAATGAACATGTAGCACCCTGGCCATTTATGTTGTGATTAACACCTTAAATATGGCATAAATTTAACATGCATAGGGGCCCTAGGAGATGTATGATGAGTGAAACTAGAGCCATCTTAAATTAACAGGGACTACTCACATGCAGCAGCAATGGTAGCAGGGAAGAAGCAAGTTCCCCCTTCCCTTGCCCACTCTGAGCTGTCAGAGACACCCAGGGGGGGCAGACAGTGCTGGGTAATCTGCTTGACCATTAGTGCCATTGCTGTCACTGTCCTGATCTGAGCCTGGTCCCCATACAGCCCATCTGGAGTGGGACAGGAGATTCCCAAGCCCCTAGACAGCTGGGACAGTGGTAGTGGCAGGCAAGGGAGGGGAGTAGATGTGCCACTGAGTATGGAGGGGAATGGAGGGGTGGGATTCTTACCTTCTTTGTGGACTTAAGGAAGTCCCTGACCGCTCCTCCTGCTATGTGGGCAAGGGCAAGTGTGACCTTACCACTGCACCCTCTCTGGATCCACCCCTGCTCACGTGTGTTTTTGTAGGAGTGGGGCCTACATTGTAACTGCTTTAAAATGGCTTGCAGATTTTACAAGATGGTAGCATGCACATTATTCTTCATACATTATTTTTAGTTAAGGATTGCTATAATCATCTGGTACAGTAACTTACCTTTCTCTCCCATGTTTGAACCAACCTACTCTGAGGGGTATTTTTTTAAATGGTCATATTTTCTCCCATTATTTTTTATCTTTGCCACCTCTCTGCACTTCTAAGCTTTGACTGCTATAACTGGCCATGCTAAAATTCTGTGGGAAAGCTGGATCCTCCTTACTGTATTTCTGGCATGACTGGAAGGGGAAAGCCTCAGAAATCTCCTTGGATAACTTTTCCAGGTGAGCTTGACCTACTCAAGGATAAAAAGTACCCAGACAAACTTCCATACTTTTCACCTATACAGTCAACGCATGCCATGCAGAAGTTTGTTGTTGATGAATAGCAAGAATGATGCACAGGATATATATCTATATATATCTATGGACATATAGATATCCTGTATATATAAAATAGTTCAGGAAAGGGACTATTATGTAGGTGATGTAGGTGCCATGCTCAGTTTTAAAATCCAGTCTCTTGCCTATAGTATAGGGCTAGCCAAAGGAATGCTCTACATGGTTTAGATAATTTTAAATCCATTTTTCCACCCTAGAGGTTAGAGGAAGATTATGTAGGGTTGTAGCAAGGGCTGGCTTTACATCCCCATGTTAGGGGTTAGACCAGCATGGGGAGCTGCTCCAAGTGCTCTGTTTCCTCAATCAAAAGAAGAGAACACTGAAGATGCCTGGTACAGACTAATCTTCCTTGCTGCTAAACCACACTAAATACCTGCCCAAAGACCTGTGGGAATGAAGCTATACTGCTTGCTCTTTAAGAGGCATTCCACTCGGAGCAGCATGGCATGTATGAGGACACCACTTCTTGGCATGTAAGGTTACCATGTAGATATGGTGCATGTAGTTTCTACATGTCCTTCTCCCATACGCATAAAGTGGGCCAGTTCCGGTTTTATTGGCCATGTATACACGAGACACTGACTGTGCAGTCGTTACTGCATAGTCATTTAGTACTTGTTTATACAAGTCACTGCACAGTCTGCACAGGTACTGCACAGTCACACCAAGGAACTGCTTTTTTGTGACTGCACAGTAGGTTGTGACTACTGCAAGGTAGCATCACATCATGCTTCCTGCCATGTGATGCTACTGTGCAGTAGTCACAGGCTACTGCACAGTCAACGTCTCATGTAGATATGGCTATTAAGTACCAATCAGGCTACAGCTGCAGAGGCTAATTAGATATAGAGGATTATGATTCTGTTACTCAACTTGAGCTAATGAACCTGTTATTTTATCCAAAGCAAGAGAAGTTCATGTTCTGAAGTCCAGAGTTTAATTCCTGAAGACACCTGAATTGTGATATTATTTCATGAAGGGCAGAATCATTTTTGGCAAATGCTTTTTAATATTAAAATAACAGTTGTCCATAAAAGCAGATAAACATTTTTTTTACTGAATCCTGATGTAGTGATAAATATGAGTTTAAAAAAAAATAATTGTAAAATAGGCATTTTTCATATAGATCTTAGTGGATCATTTACTGCTGCAGTGACAGTACGTCAATAAACATGTCAAAAAAAAGACAAGATAATTTCTTGGCATTGACACTCCGCATTTTTAATGGCACAATCTCCAGCCAGTAATGGGAAAGCCAAGAGCCATGGAAGCACAAGAAAAAACACCCCTCCAAAATTATAATTTAAAAACCTATCAAACTGGAAAAGAAAATACAATCAAAGTCAACACTATCATTTGCTGGCACTTAAAATGTTTTGCTAAGTGTTCTAGTAAAGATGATGTATCAGTAGTGTCAAATTGTTCATTTATATGTCACAATGCTTTTTACAATAGCAATAGACTTACAGATACATTCTATGATAATCCTACAATTTTATCATCAGGGAATGATAAGCTCTCTGTTATGAAAGCTGATGTCAGCATCTTCTGTCACTTTGATCTTTGTCAGTTGATGCTTTGAAAATTAATGAGAATGCTACATGAGAAATCAAAATCAATCCATGATTCTCCCCCCAACCCCATTTCCAAGAGTGCTGGCAAAGGGAAAGGGGACATGTGCTATCAAATCTGAAGTGTGGCACAGTATAAAGGCTTAATCTCATCTCAGGATTCTTATTGCTTTAATAAACTCTTCATGCTTCGTTCTTCTGGTTTAGAGCATCATAGGGACCCTTCTGTAAAATTACAGCCATACATTTCCTCTTATGCTGGACAGATTTTATTCCTGCTCTTCTGTATCTATGTCATCCTATATTTAACAGAATTGAGACATGACAAAACTGATTAAATATTTATATCACTTTTTTCAAACTATATAGAGAATGGGATTTCTTAGGTAAAGGAAGAGAAAGGGATTTTTTTGCAGGGCTGAGAATATAGACTGGGAGTATTTACTGCCATTTACAGGCACAGCAAGTGACATAAACATTATCTGACAGCTGCCTCTTGAGATCAAAGTCCCTTGTTGTCTAGTCAAAGATGGGCAAAATGTCTTTATGACCACTGGCATTTGGCAAAGATATTAGTTAATCATCCAAAACAGCATTGTTATCCTGCCATCTGCTACCACATCTGCTTAACTACTGATGGTCCTTTAGAAACTGTCTGCAGTTAGCAGTGAACCCTAAAAACCAAATTCTTTTAAGCTGGGTAAATGATCTAGTAGACCACAATGTCCCCCAGGATGCTCTTTGGCTATGATTGCACTTTCATTATTTTGGGATTGCAGCCGTATATTGTGGCAATTGTATACAGGCTTCTGACGGAGCAGTTCTTTGGTGGCTGGAATATTTCAGGAGTCCATCACATTTTCACCTTTCATGCTTTTCTCTCAAAGGCATTGACTTAAGCCATTCCTTCCTTCTGCTAACAAACTCATGCTCATTTGGTGCCTGTCAATACTGCTCTGTGGGTCAGCTTCTGCTGCAAGACCATGAAGACAGTGACAGTACCTGGTGCTGAAATGAACAGATAAATGAAACTCCCTGTCAAAAGTATCTTGTATCTTACCTGGACATATAAATAGGCTTTGTTATGGCAGCAGGTGCTAATAGCATGCATAATAGAAGCCATAGATGTATATAAACATCCAGGTGGCACATCTGTGTGAGACATTACTGCGCAGTTGTAACTGCACATTTATTTACTACTTATTTTAGCAAATACTAAATAAATGCAGAGTAACCAGAGTTACTGTGCAATAGTGCCAGTGAACATCTTTTAAGTGATGCTACTGCACAGTAGCCTAATGATACTGTACAGTAGCATATTAACACTGCCCATGCTATGACACACTACTGCACAGTATTATTTAACTACTGCACAGTCATCATCTCATGTAGACACACCCAAGATGAAGTCAATTAGGGAGTAACTGCATCCAGACAGTCATTAAGAGGCTTATTTATATTCAAGAGCAACTGCTTCAAAGGAAATTATGCCCAAGCCGTTTTCAGATGTCTTGGGTGAACAGCTTTGGTCAAGGGGTCCTCCTCAGCATAAAGAACAGGAGCTGAAGTAGGAAAATGACACTGGGGCTGAATGGAGTGGCAGAAATCTTGGAGATTGGGGCTGGAAACACAGAGGCAGAAAGCTGGGAGATCAGGGCTGGAAATGAGGCAGAAAGAACCGAGGGAGGAAGCCAGGAAATCAAGGAGGAGGGTCCAGGAAGTCAATAAGACAAAAACTAACTCAACGTTTCAAAATAACAGTTTTATTAATCAGGCAGCACACTATACAGCCCCACAAAATTATTGATTCACACACACACACACACACAGACACTCTCAAACACCCCCACCCCCACACACACACATAGACACACAATGGTAGCAGGAGAGGAAAGGCTTTGTAGAGGGATTGGAGTCAAGGTATGTGGGGACAGAGTCCAGGGCCTTTGTTTGGGGAAGGAAGGTGGGTGATAGCTACCTATTCTGGGCTCTGAGTTGATCCTCAATGGCCAGTTGGGTTCTTCTCCAGCTAGGTGTTGTCCAGAGGGGGTCGCCAGCAGGGCTTCTGGGTATCCAGAATGTGACGTAGTGTTGGTCCAGATGGAGAGGGCATCCTAAAGTGGGCATCCCTTTTATAGGGGTGGGCTACCTGTGTCTCCTATGGGAAGGACATGTCCAGGCAAGAACAGCCCTGCTCAGATGCATATGTGCAGATCCAAGTGTCCTCATTGTCTGGTGGGACACAATGATGGGGATGCTGGTTTCTGTAGTGTCTTTGTCTTACAAATGTTGGGTTTCTGTAGGTTCTAAACTTTCAAATGCTGGGTTTTGTCTCTGTTCCTGGGTGAGGTCTGTGGTTCCTGGGTGAGTCAATGCAAGGCAATAGTTTCATAGTTTCAGAGTTTCAGAGTTGGTAGGGTCGAAAGGGACCTGAGCAGATCATCCAGTCTGACCCCCTGCCATGGGCAGGAAAGAATGCTGGGGGCAAATGACCCCAGTAAGGTGTCTATCTAGCCTCCTTTTGAAGACCCCCAGGGTAGGAATGAGCACCACTTCCCTTGGAAGTTGGTTCCAGATCCTAGCCACCCTGACTGTGAAGTAGTGCCTCCTGATATCTAGCCCAAATCTACTCTCTGTCTACTTATGGCCGTTATTCCTTGATACTCCCCATAGTGCTCGGGGGAACAGGGACTCTCCCATTGCCTGCTGGTCCCCCTTGGCCAGTTTATAGATGGCCACCAGATCCCCTCTCAGCCTTCTCTTGTGGAGGATGAACAGGTTCAGGTCTCGTAGCCTCTCCTTCTAGGGCCTGCCCGGCTGCCCCCTGATCATGCGAGTGGCCCTCCGGACCCTCTCAATGCTGTCCACATCCCTCCTGAAGTGCGGCGCCCAGCACTGGACTCAGTTCTCCAACTGTGGCCTGACCAATGTCATATAGAGGGGGAGGATCACCTCCTTGGACCTGCTCGTGATGCATCTGTGGATGCATGACAAGGTGCGGTTAGCCTTCCTGGCTGTGTCCCCACATTGGCAGCCCATGTTCATCTTGGAGTCTATAATGACTCCAAGATTCTTTTCTGCCTCTGTCCTGATGAGAAGGGAGTTCCCCAGCCTGTAGGTATGCTGCTGGTTCATCCTCCCTAGGTGCAGTACCCTGCACTTGTCAGTATTGAATCCCGTCTTATTCTCATCTGCCCACCCCTGTAACCTGTCCAGATCCAATTGCAGCCTGTCCCTCCCTTCTAGTGTGCCACCTTCTTCCCACATCTTAATGTCATCTGTGAATTTGAACACGGTGCTTTTCACCCCCTCCTCCAAGTCACTGATGAAGATGTTGAACAGTGCGGGCCCGAGGACCGAGCCCTGGGGGACCCCACTGCCCACATCCCTCCATGTCGAAAATGACCCGTCCATCACCACTCTCTCGGTGTGGCCCTCCAGTCAATTGGCAACCCATCTGACTATGTAGGCATCAACACCGCAATCTCCTAATTTTTTTAATGAGAATGGGGTGAGAGACCATGTTGAAGGCCTCTCTAAAGTCCAGAAAGACTTCATCCACCGTGACACCTGCGTCCAAGGATTTTGTGACCTGGTCATAGACCAGGTTGGTCTGACAGGACCTGCCTTTAATGAACCCATGTTGGTTTCCCCTAAGCATACACTCCCCTGCTTGCCTCTCACAGATGTGAACCCAGATAATTTTCTCAAAGAGCTTCCCCAGGACTGAGGTAAGACTAACAGGCCTATAATTTCCTGGGTCCTCCTTCCTCCCTTTTTTGAAAATGGGGACCACAATGGCCCTTTTCCAGTCCTCTGGCACCCCACCAGAGCACCACGAGTGCTTGTAAAGCTGTGCCAGGGGTCCTGCAATGACCTCTGTTAATTCCCTCAGCACTCTGGGGTGGAGATCATCAGGACCTGCTGATTTGAACAACATCCAGTCCCACCAGAATTTCCCTGACTAGGTCCTCACTGACCCTGAGCCTGGCTGCGCCTCCCCTGGGACCACTGGGGATCCCATTGCGGGGGATGACCTTGTCCCTGCTCAGAAAACTGGAGGCAAATAAATTGTTAAATAGGTTAGCTTTATCGTCTGGCAAGACCACCAGATTTCCTAGTGTGTCCTGCAGAGGCCCCACGTTACCCGGTACCTTCTTTTTACCCCCTATATATTTAAAAAAGGATTTCTTGTTATCCTTGATCCAGGTTGCTAGTCCCAGTTCCATCTCCACCTTGGCCTTCCTAGCAGTCCCTCTACAATCCCAAGCAACGGAGGTATAGTCCTCCCTGGTGATGTCTCCTCCCTTCCATTGGGTGTACTCCTCCTTCTTAGCTTTGAGATGTTCCTGGATGCTTTTGGTGAGCCATGGGGGCTTTTGAGCACTCTTGCCCTCTTTGATCCGTGTTGGGATTGCCACCCATTGGGCTTGGAGGATCGTTTCTTTCAGGAACGACCACTCTTCTTGGCCTACTACCATTATGCCTCAAGCACCCTCATTAATTCCCATTCATTCAGGAACCAATTTACATGATACTGGTTAGACATGAGTCACAATACAATAGGTTATACCCTGGCAGGGGACACGGGATGTAGGCTTGACATACAAAATGGAAACTTGACATTATTTGACATTACTTTAAAGAGAAAGGCCTAAATCATATACATTCAATATAAAACAATAAAAATCAATACAAAAATGATAGGAATACAATATAATACAATATAAAACAGTAAAAATCAATACAAACATAACAGAACACTATTTACAATATAAAAAGGAGCTTATTACAATAATAGCATGCAAGCACTTGCCTTAGCTTACCAATGACTACTTATAATTACTTATAAGGGATAAAGAGGGCAGACAGAAAGTCATAAATGGTTGGAGAAGGGGAGGGAATGTATTTTTAAGTTAAAAAAAAAAAGAAAAATGGGGGGGGGCGGGGTTCCTACATTAGCACTCTGGGAAATGAGTGCTGCTGTTGTGTAAGTATATTGCATTAGCTTTACATTAGATAACTCAGGTGATCATGCTGTGAACAAGCAGCAGGGCTTCAGTGCAAGGGGTTAGGCAGCAGGAAAATATCCCAGTGCTCTCCTTGTGGCCACCTTCTTTATGGCAACAAGGTTGGTACACATTTTGTAGTAGTAGACTTATAGGGTGCATCCACACATGCAACCATGTGCGCTTGCAGCAGCTCAAATAGAAGCGGTGCAAATTTGAGCAGGGGCTTTTTGCCTCAGCGCACATGCTCGGACATGTACTTTGTTGTAGAGCAAATTGTGCTACTTGGGGCAAAATAACCCTGCCTGGCTCCTCCAGATCTGCAGCCAGGGGGAGCTAGAGCATGGGGTCAGCACCTATGCTGTCACCAGCAGTATAAAAAGCTGCCCTGTCCTGGCCCCAGCAGTACAGAAATCTTCCCTGGCTAGCAGCTCAGGGTTACTTGCCCTCAGGAGCTCCAGGGGGAGGAGCCTCTGGGAGGAAGTTCCCAGGCTGCTGCTGCTGTGGCTGGTTGCTGCAAGCTTGGTCTCAGGAGCTTCTTGGGAGAAGATGGCCAGGCCCTTTCCTACCTTGGTCTACTATTAGCTGCTGGCTTGGTCTCAGAGCTTTTGGAGTAAGTTGGCTGCCCCCCTTCCTGCCTTTGGCAGCTGCTGCTGCTGTTGCTGCCCCCCCTCCCCCCACACTTCTCAGGGGCCCACTGCACTTCACCGCACCCCAGCACCGCACCCCAGCTTCTGTACCCCTGCTGCCCAGCCTGACACCAAGCCACAGTTGGGGGACAGTCTTGAGAGGGAGCCTGTGCTGCCTGTGGACCCCTCCCCCACTATCACTGCCAAAGCCTAAAGGTATCTTGTCTGCCCCAGCTGCCTTGGCAGGCCACCCCCACCTTCACCTCCACTTTTAACCAGAAGCACACCTTGAGTGGCTGAACTTGATGGCTCCTACCATTGCTGCTTCTGTTGCCCCCTCTCAGGAGAGAGAGAGATTCCCTGCTGCACCACCTTGCACCACCTGACACCACACCTGCAATGGATTACTTCCTAATTGACTGACTGCTCCTGCCTTTCCCCACAGCTACCTCAAGTGGTGGAGTTCTGGAGGCTGGAGTTGAGCAGGAGAACAAGCAGGAGGGTGGAGAGAATAGGAGAATGAACAGGAGGCCCCTTCCCCCTACCCCTGTTGGTTCCCCCCTGCTTCCCATTCATTCCCCACAACCCCGGGATCCTGGAACAGAGGGTGGCAGAATGAACAGGAGATGGGTGGAATGAGTGGGGAGCAGAGGGAATGAGTGGGGAGCAGGGGAACAAACAGGGGGTGGGGAGAATGAATGGGCTTTGGGGGATGAACAAGGAGTTGGAGAAGGTCCCCTCCTTCAGCCCCCCAACCCCCTGCTTACCTGGCAAAAGCAGCGTGCTTCAGGACTGGGGAAAGGACCAATCACAGAGATGCTCTGGCACAGTGCCAGAGTGTCTCTGGAGGACTGATCCACTGATTGCCTCAGGGCACAGTATGGGACCCATTTTTTTCCCCCGGGTTTTTCTCTGACCCCTGGATATCCAGGTATCTAATTTTGCTACCCTGCTGCAAATCTGTGGCAGAGGGAACTTTTTTGAACCCGGACGTGCCTCTTGCAGCATCTCAAAGGGGTTTGAGACACTACAGGAGGCACATGTGGTCTCGTCTGGATGCATCCAGTCTACACTAACCTTGGTGATAATGTGAAAGTAGCTGGGTCCCCTGGTATAGACACAACTTGACTGGCAGGAGTATTTCTGTATTACACCAGCCTCCCAGAAAGGCAAAACTTTTGCCAGCAGAGTTACATCTTCATTGGGAGTTTTGTTGGCTTAGCAAGGTTGGCTATGGAGTGGATTTACCATGCTGATGGAACTCTGTAATATAAGCAAATACCTTAGTCTGTACAAGAGTTTTGCTGGCCTTGATCACACTTTCTAGCCAATTTAGCAAAGACAGGAGAACCCAGTTTGCCAGCAGAAGAGGGCTTTTGTCAATTTTGTTTATGTTGCTTGGGGAGCTGATATAATTATATCAGCAGAAAAGCACATGTTGCATTCACTCTCTCAATTTTAACAGCATAACTACAGGAGCAGAGGGTCTATAGTGTAAGCAAGTCACAAGAAAATAGTTTAATTTGACATTACTGATTTCCAATTTGACAAGAAGTTAATGTACAAGGCAATGGAAATCTACCACTCAGCAAATACACATTTGAATCTTGTAAGAGAAGTTTGCCTGCCCTTTTTTAATCTAATAACTTCCTTACCAAAATATGGTATTTAAAATACTTGTAAACATATTTTGCTTTCAGATTAAACTAATCATGCAGGCATGTCTGTTTGTAGAAGGAATGTGTGCTTGACATTAATTATGGAAGTGCACAGGAAGAAAGTTATTGATATACAAGACATGGTAGTAATATTCAGGGTAAGATCCCGCTGGCCATACCCATGTGAAGTCCAGAAAACGGATTTTTTTTTAAACCAGGATTTCCCCCAGGGGGCATGTTGTTTTCCTCCACAATGGGGAGGGGAGTGGAAGGTGAAGAGAGATAAACAAATATCAAAACTGAAGATCATTTGCAGAAATGTTGCATGGATTTGAGGATAAAGGATGAAAGCATTTATGCAAAGGACAAGTATTTCCACACTGTTGCTCCTGTTCTCTGTGGAAGCATGTTTCCCTATCAACAAAGCTTACAACAGAGAACTGTCTATGACTGTGCTGAATACCCTTTTAGTTTGACATAGGTATTCCACAATGCAGAAAGTAGGCCAGAGCCTTGGTTTAACCAGTTCTGTTTTTAAAGCAACACTGTGTGCATCTACACTTGCAATTAATGCAAAATAATAAACATTTTTGCATGTTGTGCCATAGTTTATTGTTTATGGGAGTCACATTTACATTTGCACACAGGACCACAGCAAGTTGAGCTGGGGCAGTACAAGGGGGACAGACTGCCAGCCTGGGGCTGCACCAACTGGACTAAATATGCTGCAAAAGGGATGACTGGAGCATGAGGGTTCTCTAGTGCAGAGCTAGCCAGCAGGCAGCCCCTGCACTGAAGCACTCTTTTGCCCCAGCCAGCCCCATCAGTATCCATGGGCTCTTGTCCATGTTGCACCTTTCCTGTTACCACATTACACTTTTCCTGTGTCCCCATGACAAAAATCACTATTAAGATAGCTAAATCGCATCTGTTTCCAGTGACTGTTTGGATGCAGGTAAATTGCACGTTTGAAAGAGCCACCTGGATACCATGTGAAGCACTGCTGCAGTATGGAAGAAAAACACCCACAAATCACACACCGCTGGTAATGACATATCATCCATCCCTTGAACCTGTATGGAAAATCCTCAAAAAATTGCAACCCATATTAGAAAGAGACCCTATTCTTAAAAAGATCTTCCCAGAGCCACCCATCCTAGCCTTCAAACAAGCACCGAACCTCGCCAACCTCATCACCAGAAGCAAACTTCCTCAAGCCCAGAACACACCA
>NW_005842093.1:213207-214869 GCF_000455745.1 Alligator sinensis | reverse complement strand
CACCAGAATGAATGCACACTGGAAATCCATCAAAGACAGAAACACTCAATTACCGGTGGGGGCACATTTCTCACAGGAGGGCCACTCTCTCTCCAATCTCTTAGTCCTGATCCTCAAGGGAAACTTACACAACACTTCCCAGAGACGAGCCTATGAGCTCCATTTCATCAACCCGCTGGATACTAGAGATCATGGATGAAACATAGACATTGGATTTTTGATACATTATAATCTGCCTGGCAACTGACTCCCCAGCCCAGCCCCTGGTTTCTTTACTTTTCATTCCATCCAGGAAGAGCACACACCAACTGCTGAAGCTTCCTTAGCCTGACGAAGGGTTTTTGAACCCGAAAGCTTGCTTAATAACTATTCTCCAACCATTTGGGTTGGTCTAATAAAAGATATCAAATTCACCCAAGGAACCTTATCTGCCATTACTCCACATATGCATTGGTGTACAATAAAGCATGCTGCCATAGGATAGTTATTTTTATTTACAAATACTAACCTATGGCAGAGTTAATTAGTTTACTCCATCCTGACAAGACTGCATATAGATCCATCAATGTGCCTTTTCTAATGCACATTCAATTTAGTACCTCCAATATGAGGTTAGACTGCGCTAATACATAGTAGTACATTTACATCCTTTTTTAGTAACACTTAATGCACAGTAGACTATATTACTATGCATTAGTGTAAATGTCACGATTTTTTATGTAATGCTTTAATGTGCAGTAAAATACTCTATTGCACATTAAAACGCCCGTGTAGACATGCCAACTGAGACTTTTCTGTGGAGCTAATTAGTCATCTCCGCAGTAAACATCGCATATACATGCACCCTTTATATAGATGAATTTTCAAAAGAATTGTATCTTAGAATTTATTATTTTGTAAGAATAATGGTAAGGGAATAAGGCACAGCAAAGGTTAAATTAGGTTTGCATTTTCTCCTGTTATCTTGGTTTAGAAGGGTAATGATTTTTATGGTGAGACCTAACACTGGTGGAGGTTGGGTTTGCATATAGATTGAAAGCATGGGTTTGGAGAGCACTTGGATTAATTTAAACTGCTGAGGAGAAGAAAAAGATTCAGGGAAAGCACCCAGGGAGCCGTGAAAACCTGAAGATGGATTAACTATTCCACAGAAGGGGTTATTGATCAATTAGGATAATTATTTAGGTAACTGTGATTGTGGTTATCTAGATGCTATGCATGCTGTGTCAATACATTCTCTGCCTTAATAGACAGGCTGTAGAGTTGTTTCTTATTAGCCACATTTACACAAGAGACTGACTATGCAGTAGCCTGTGACTATTGCACACTAGCATCACATGGCAGGAAGCGCAACATGATGCTACTGCACTGTAGTCACAAACAGCTGTTCCTCAGTGCAACTCAACTCCTGTTCTCTGTGGAAGCATGTTTCCCTATCAACAAAGCTTACAACAGAGAACTGTCTATGACTGTGCTGAATACCCTTTTAGTTCGACATAGGTATGTCCAGCATAGCTACTGCCTAGGGAATGACCTGCTTGGTGGAACGGAAGCGGAAAGGGATCTTGGAGTCCTAGTGGACTCCAAGATGAACATGAGTTGGCAGTGTGACGAAGCCATCAGAAAAGCTAATGGCACTTTATCGTGCATCAGCAGATGCAT
>NW_005842093.1:196986-212747 GCF_000455745.1 Alligator sinensis | reverse complement strand
AGATAAGCGTCTAGCTGGGGTCATCTGAACCCAACCCTTTTCCCTGCCTATGCAGGGGGTCAGACTCGATGATCTATTGGGGTCCCTTCCGACCCTAGCATCTATGAATCTATGAATCTATGTCATGTAGACACAACCCCTAAATTGGGGTAAGAGAAGAAGTAGCCACAAAGCTGCTGATGCTGGAAAATTCTCTGTGTATTTTAGAGTCAACATAACTGGCAATATTCTCACTATCCATTTATTATTTTAGGCAAGAGGCAAAGGATAGGATCCTTAAAGAAAGGTGTGATTTAGAGTGCTCTTTCTGCTTCTCTAAATTATGTTGCTATAGAACTGGGATAAAGATAATCCTAGGTTCAGTGGTGCAAACCAAAGACATAGCAGCACAGCTCTGCACCCCAAGCAGCTGCACAGACCCTAGGGCAACTCAGCTCCTAGCATGACAATTGTGGTGGTGAAGTCATTTTGGGTACTGAATCCTTTTGAAAATATGGATCTATTTCACCAAAATATTTAAAATGTCTATTTAGAATTAATTAAATCATATTTCATTAGTGATCAAACTTTTCTTCTTCTAGAAGATCTCCAATACTTTTAGCTGGAAACTATGGATGTTTATACACATGCTCCAGGAATGGGGAGCAGGGGAGTACTTTAATTAGAGTGGCTCCAGAGCCGCTCTAATTCAAGTGCCTAGAGCGTCTAGTGTGTCAGTGTCCCTCTGCTTCAAAATGGTGGCAGGGGTGCTCTAACTAAAGCTAGTCAAACAAGCTTTAGTTAAAGTGCCCTCTGCTGCCATTTTGAAATGTGGGGAACACTGATACACTGGAGGCTGCTGAAGCATGATAATTACCATGCTCCAGCAGACTTGATTAATCAAGTCTGTTCTGGCATGCTGTAATTACAGTGTATTGGAGCAGTCTCACTACTTGTGTATAGGTGCCCTATAGTTTTATCCGGGGAAGGTAAAGTTTTAGCCTTGTTGGTTTATTCACAACATATATTTCAACAAGGAAGCTAGAAAACAACTCGTACTTTGTATGTGGCAGACACGTAGCACTGAAATGGTTAACTGTGACACGAGAAGGACTTACGTTTTTGTGGCATTTTGAAACTGAGCTGAAGCAAGTTAAACAGGACACAATCTTTTTCCTTCCAGTAGAGATGTTTGGATGATGACTTAAGTGGACAAGAACATTCAGAGCTCTATTGCCATCTTCCTGAGAAAGTTATAGAAAGAGAAGGCGGCATTCCCATTACAAAATTTGTGCTGAGTGCTAAAACTTGAGAGCAGGAACTTTGTTCTTACTTTTCTTTCACTTAAGGGACTTGTGTTCAAATTAATCATGACATAATATATTGAAGGCTTTTTCACTGATAATGAAAAATAAGTTCAAATAGCCCTAGTGCCTAGGCATAAATGTCATGAAGTTTAAAAATTCAAGTGTACAGTCTCAAAACTCAAAGGTCTTTGTATTAAGAACCAATTTAAATTTTGCAGCTATCATGCTGCTTTCAGCATGGGGCATGTTTGAAATGATGCACTACATGAATTGTAAAAGCAGTTAAGATTAATGTGTCTGTAGTAACATTACAGAAATAATATAGCACTTTTTTTGTTTGTTTTTTGTGTTTATTGGGTTTTAAAAATATATATATTTCTGTTGAATCCTAGGGTATCTAAGTCAGAAAATTAAATTGTTCAGTCATAAATATGAGGACAAGAATAGAAGTGTAAGAATTTAATCCAAAACATTTTAAGAGGTTTTTTAGATAGACTCACAGAGAACTAGATATGGGTTTATATCTCTCAGCTTTCCAATTTGCTCTTTTATTCTTTCATTCTTTTTTTTTCTTTCTCCATCCATCCATCAGTTTTATACTGAATGAACTTTATTTTAATGGATTTTCTTTTGGACAACATAATGCAGGACTTTGGGTAGAATTATATTGCCCATTCTGCATCTAAATAGCATCCTTCCAGCAATTATGTGTCTGTTTAATATTTATGTACAATTTGCAATTCGACTACCCTTCATCACTTGTACATATATTGAGCATGCTCAGTAAGCTACATGCTAGAGAGGCAGCTACATGGCTACCTATACACAACCATTCTATATGCATAAGTCACATAATTGTAGCTGGAATGCCAGCGACTAGTGTGTGTTAGATGCCAGAGGAGGAGGAGGAACCCCGCCCCCCCTTTCCCACTGTTTTAATTTCAATAGCTGGTTGTGACACTAAACCAGGAAGAACTAGATTCTAGGTCTCTCTCACTCTGCATCTCACTCACTACTCAGCACAGTGTTCTGACCAGTAGACCACAGGTTAGGCACTTCCTTTTCCAGCACTACAACTTGCATTTAATATTAATTCAGCTCTTGGGGATAAAGCACGGATAGACCTTTCTCCTTCTTACCCCTATTAGTCATGGGGTTTTGTCTGGCTACAATTGTGTTACTACACATCCACAATGGGCATGCATATGTAGCTATGTAGTGACCTGGCTAGTGTGGAGTCAACCTACTAGGCATGTCTAGTCTATACATGCACACTTACATGTCCATGTTGCACGGGTAATAGAATCACAAAATGTTTGCAAGTGCCAAGAATGTCACTTATGTAGCTGGAAAACTGCCATTTAAGGGCATCAAGGGCAATAGAATTCCATCCAGAATGAGCAGCCCTAGAGCACAGCACACTACATCTGTGCTGTATGAAAGTCTTGAAGACCATTTGTTTCCATTTGTAATTCAAGACGTCCAACTTGATTTATAAAGCCAGACATGGTTTATGTTCTGGTCACAAAGTAGCAACCATGACATTTAAAGGTGGAAATCTTTTTGGACAGCCAGATGAACAGATTTGTTTTTTTATATGTTTGTCTGAGCCCCACAATAAACACTTTCCCACAGGTTGGTATGCTAGTCCTGAAAGTGCACCCTGTGTACATACATGACTAGGAGTAGTCAGCATGGATAATCTTGCTATGGACCACCAGATTTGAAATCCTGGTAGCTAGAGACACACTAGGGGATTTAAAAACACAATGGGATTTGTGTATAGGTGGTCAGGACTTTTCTGCAAAATTAAAATATATATGAATATTTCCACAGAAGAGTATTGATTCTGCCAACAATTTTCATTTTCCTTAGGGAAAATTAAAATATTGTATTTTAGGTCAATTTGATCGGACTTGGTGTATTTCTTGTTTTAACTGGGCATGTGTACATATGAGCATTTATTGTGCAGTAACTGCACAGTAGAAGTGCACATTAGGGCTGTGCGAAACGGCACCGTTCCATTTTGACTTACATTTTGATGGAACAGTGTTTCATTTTGAATTTTGCTTTGATTCGAAACTGCTGTTCCATTTTGTTTCATCGAAACAGTTTCTCTGTTTTGACGCTGTTTTAATGTTTCGCCCATAGGCTATAATGGAGAAGCTTGAAACAGCTTATAACTTGGTCATTTCTGGCCTGATTTGGATTAAACTTGCAGAAATGATAGCCCCTGATGAGGCCACAAAGCCTGCCAAGCCTCGAGGAGATAGGTGTAGGAGTTTCTGGGAAACTGTACCTCAAATTCTTGAAAGCAAAACTCATGTCATGTGTATGTGTTAAGCCACAGCGGGGTCAAAACTGCAGCGGTGGTATCCCCTGCTGAGGCCACAAAGCCTGCCATGTTTCAAGGAGATAGGTGTAGGGGTTTGGAGGAAACTGCACCTCAAGCTGTGGACAAGCAAAACTCGTGACATGGGTGACACTGCATGTGTTAAGGTGCAGCAGGGTGAAAGCTGCAGGCATGCTATGCTGAGGCCACAAAGCCTGCCAGCTGTCAAGGAGATGGGCTCTGAGTTCTGGGTTCTGGGGCCCTGCACCTCTGGCTGCTGACAGGCAAAACTCATGACATGGTTGCTTGTGCAACTGACTATGTCTGTCTTAGGGTACAGCGGGGTGAAAACTGCAGGCCTCCTAGGCCCTGCTGAGGCCACAAAGCCTGCCAGCTGTCAAGGAGATAGGTGCAGGGGGAATCTGGCTTCTGGGGCCCTGCACCTCTAGCTGCTGACAGGCAAAACTGGAACACACAGCTCAGTAACTGACTCCAAGGTGGAAAGAAGGGCAATTCAAACAATGCTGCCTTTTACGCAGTTTTTCCATCCCCGCCCCCAGAGCATTGGGATTGGAAAAGACCTCAGAGAAGGGTGACAGTCACTGGCCAGCTACACAGTCAATAATGAGAGCACTCCTTCCCTTCCCTTCCTCACCTTCCCCCTCCCTCTCCTTACTTTAGCCCAGCTTGAGCTTCGAAACTCGAAACATTTTGAAAATTTTGAAACGTTTCAACTTGCCTCATTTCGTTTTGAGGCTATTTTGAAGCTCTCTGTTTCATTCTAATTTAACTGTTTCAAGCTCAAAACGAGTCAAAACAGCATCAATATGAAACTGCCGGCAAAATTTTGCACAGCCCTATTGCACATCTACATGTGTATGCTGGTACTGCAGAGTAAATATGAAAACTTACGCTTACTTGAGTGTAAATTTGATACCTGCATCATGCTGGTATCAGATTTACATCCAATTAGTTACTGCACTTTATAGTTAGGAGAAATCTTAGACAAACTTTTGGGCACACAGTCTGTAACTTGAGGAAGGGTACCTTGTGCCTAAACTCTTCTCAATGAGCTGTTCAAACTATACAGTTCGTCCAATAAACGATGAAACCCAAAACAATCCTTACATTGAGCTTCAATGTTATTTCAAGGGATTGGGGGAGAGGGGGAGATTTTACATTATTTTACAATAAACATATCACTGTCAATGGCGTTTTTTATACACACCTATAATTTAAAATGCAATTCATTTGTTCTGAGGCTGCCATGGGGATATTTTCATCAAAGAGATAAACAAAATATCATGCTATTGTAGAGTCATGGGACTCATTTCAATCATCAGAACCACTGGGCCTTATCAAATGTAGTAGTCAACCAGCTGGAACATACAGTGAAAAAACAAAAACTTTTATAGCTGTATGTCTTACCAGAGGTCTCTTCTGCGTTTTCTTGTTTCCAAGGAGAATTCCTGGAGTAAAGTCATTTTGTTGAGGCATCTTAGGGGATAGTTCCACACGCACAAAGGATAATTCCATCCCTAATTCTACTGAAAGTCCTAATAAATCAGGATGCTTATATAAGTCCATCCAATTAGAGAAAGACTACCATCTCCACACATTTACCTCAGCCTCCTGTGTTGCATTAGGTGAAGAATGTAAAACTATAAAGGCTTGGAGAAGTGGGACACAATAAGGAAAGTGTTGAGAAACAGAGTTGCATGTGTTTATAAGTAGAATTAAGGGAGCTATGGACAAGCATTTCTAGATAAATAAGACGATAAGGAGCAGGAGGAATAAGTACATTGCTATACATCACTTTGTTATATCAACCTGTCCCTTTGGGCTAGATCTTCCATGAGCCATGGGCAAACTGCAGGTTCAGTAGGATTTTCAAAACTTGCCTTTTTTCATTGACATGCATTATATATGTCATTTGCCATTTATTAGCTATTTTTTTTTATATTGTAGTTGCATGCATTAATATCCACTGTATATTTTCTTGTAACAAAGCTACAAGAAATAGGTTAAACCTCATATTAATGTTTCAGTGCAAAACTGCAATTTGATAACAATAAACACAAGTTTTTATGAGGCTGTAAATGTCTCCTCCATTTATAAATATTGTACTATAACTGGAGGCTTTGGGGTTATCAGGCAGTCAAAGCTTTTATCAAAGCCAGATAGTTCCTAAAGTACCACTCCTAAAATCCTTTGCAGGCATTAAAGTTTCATTACTTCTCTCAAACAAGTCTCTTTGGGAAGTTGTACTCAAAGTAAAATCTGTCTCTAAAATGTGGGACCATTAATTGCATTTTTAATTCATTTCTTTAGGACACACTGTACAAGAGTTTGGGTTTAAACAACAAATATTTTCAAAATTGGTTGAATTTGATAGCCTTGCAATCCTAATCCTACAATAACATTCATAACACATTACTGAATATGTATACATACATTATATTGACATCGGTATCATAGTTTCATAGTTTCATAGTTTTAGGGTCGGAAGGGACCTAATAGATCTTCTAGCCCGACCCCCCGCCAGGGAGGGAGAACAACCCAAAAAAAAAAACAAAAACAAAAAACACAAACCCTAAAAACAAAAACAGGACTCAAATTAGTCCAGCCAGGTAAGTATCCAGCCTCTTCTTAAAGATCCCCAGGGTAGGGGCCAGCACCACCTCCCTTGGAAGTTGGTTCCAGCTCCTAGCCGCCCTAACTGTGAAGTAGTTTTTTCGGATGTCCAATCTGTACCTCCTCTCCCTCAACTTGTGCCCATTACTCCTTGTTATGCCAGCGGGGGCTAGGGGAAACAGCGTCTCCCCCAAACCCTTCTGGTTCCCCCTAGTGAGTTTATAGACAGTCACCAGGTCCCCCCTCAGCCTTCTCTTGTGGAGGCTGAATAGGTTCAGGTCCCGCAGTCTCTCACTGTAGGGTCTGCCCTGTTGTCCCCGGATCATGCGGGTGGCCCTCCTCTGGACCCTCTCCATGTTGTCCACATCCCTCCTGAAATGGGGCGCACAGAACTGGACACAATACTCCAGCTGCGGCCTGACCAGCGTCGCATAGAGGGGGAGGATCACCTCCCTGGCTCTACTCGAGATGCACCTGTGGATGCACGACAAGGTCCGGTTAGCCCTGCCAACCATGACCTCGCATTGTCGGCCCATGTTCATCTTGGAGTCAATAATGACACCAAGATCCCTTTCCGCCTCCGTGCTCTCAAGTAGGGAGTTCCCCATCGTATAAGTGTATGTATGCATACATATGACACAGCTATCTGTATCCATTCACCTATGCATCACTGAGACTGGTACTTCTAGACATTGGTTAGTGAACCAAGATTCTCAAACATGGATGACAGGGCTAGGCTCTTAAATCCTTGTTTCAGTATTTAAATAACTGTCTTGTTTTTCACGGCTTCATAGAATTTCAGGATGCAGCAGAAGATTAAAATTGTCTAGTTTGACTTCCTGCATACTGGGAGCTACAGAACACTACGACACATTTTTTGCATCAGGGTCTGAAGGTACTTAAATGTACTAAGCGCCTACCAGCTACCATTCAAGAACAGGCCATATATTTCAGTGTCTGTGGGCTGGATTTCAAAGGGTCTAACTCTACTATACCTGTGGCATTCCTAAGTCTGCTTTGCCACCCACCTCTGTTTCATATGTGTCAGTCCTGGAAATGAGGCAGTGAAGCCACCCTGAGGGTGTTAAGCCACCCTGAATCCACACGAGCTCCTTGATACTTTTGGAAATTCTGGCTAAAGGACTCTGACTTTGGCCTCTTTGCTTTTGAAAGTGATGAACTCAGTACTGATGTATTCGTTCTCAGAATGCTGCTCTCTTTATTCCTGAGGGTAAACTGCTGAGGAACCATTCCTGATGCCTCTATTCTTTAGACTTTATCATTAGGAAAATCTGTTTCCCTTCATCTTGTACCAATATGTTACATCTTTTGCCAGTGGAAATGTTGTCTTCTCCCTAGATTCCCTGGTCATCTCAAACTTTCTCCTAGGCTAGGTACAGACAGTACATATACTCCACACTAAGTGATCAGAATTCAAACCAAACCCATAACCAGACAGAAATTTGGGGCACATAGAACAGAATAAAAATGGAAGAACAGAGTCTAAGATAGCCCTGGATTGATGTGCACTTAACAAATTAGGTTAATCTGGAACATTGAACTTCTGTACCAGATCCCCTATAAAATCAATTTCAACAAGGTTCAACAAGGACAAGTGCAAAGTCCCACACTTAGGATGGAACAATCCCATGTACTTGTATAGGCTGAGGACTGACTGGCTGGGCAGCAGCTCTGCAGAAAAGGACCTGGGGGTTACAGTGAGCTGAATATGAGCCAACAATGTGCCTTTGTTGCCAAGAAGGCTAACAACATACTGAGCTGCACTGGGTGTTGCCAGCAGATCAAGGGAAGTGATTATTCCCCTATATTCATCTCTGATGAGGCCACGTCTGGAGTACTGTGTTCAATTTTGGGGGTGGAGGGCAACAAAAATGGTTCAGAGACTGGGACACATGACTTATTAGGAGGGGCTGAAGGAACTGGGCTTGTTTAGTCTAGAGAAGAGAGGACTGTGAAGTGATTTAATTGCAGCCTTCAACTACCTAAAGTGGAGTTCAAAAGAGGATGGAGCTAGCCTGTTCTCATTGGTGGTGGATTACAGAACAAGAAGCAATGATCTCAAGTTGCAGCAAGGGAAGTTTAGGTTAGATATTAGGAAGAATTTTCTCATTAGGAGGCTAGTAAAACCCTGGAACAGGTTACCCAGAAAGGTTATGGAATCTCTATCCTTGGAGGGTTTTAAGACTTAGCTAGACAAAGCCTTGGCTGGGATAATCTAGTTTGGGATGGTCATGCTTTGAGTAAGGGGTTGGATAGATGACCTCCTGAGGTCCCTTCCAACCCTCATTTTCCATGATTCTATGATATTAATTTAGCTCACTGTCCGCTAGCATCTGAGGCCCCTCTGCAGGTCCTGCTAACCCCCACTTGCAGAGGCATGCTGGAACTTGGCCTGCATTCAGCTGCTCTGGATTAGCACTCAGCCTGTCCCACCCTGCTCTCTCACAGGGTGGAGGCAGTGCCTGATGGACTAGGGACAGACATTCAAAAAGCCTGAGTCTGAATTGATTCAGTCTTTGCAGGTCAGTCTAACCTGACTAGGCTAAACCGATTTGTAACTGTAAAGACATCCCAGAAATGCAGGCACATGCCTGCAGTGGCTCAGGCTAGAAGCCAGGGGGCACTAGAGCATCCCTCTCTCCCTTCTATAGCACTGAGCTGAGGGGGACATAGCCAGGCCCCGGCAGGATGCTCTGATTAGGGAGGGGTTCCCCTTCTGTGTCCCCCCTCCCCAGCAGCCCAGCAGGGAGTTGATAACACAGTGTTTATCACCCCTAACTCAGTGTTTACTACCACATCAGAAAAAAAGCCTCTCTCCATTAGTTCAAGCTCTTCTTAAACAGCTTTTCCAAGGAAGGAACCGGTCTCCCAGAGCACAGACTGTTCCCAGCATGTGGTATGCTAGGTAAGGCTGAGAGGTGTCTGTGTAAGGCAGAGGGAAGGAGGGAATCCCTGCTTAGCAGGGAGTGGTAAGGGAAGGGGGAGGGAGCAGGGGAAGCCAGGCAGACACTTGCAGTCTCTGCCAGAGCTCCAGACAAGGAGCAGAGGGGAGGGGCCAGTTCTACTGTGGAGCAGAGAGCCCAGCCCAGAGTGCATGCTGGGATTCTGGGGGAGTTTGGTTTAACTTAAATTACGAAGGGGTCTGGGATAGACATTGCATAAACTGCTTTGACCCAAATTAGATAAGTCTGATACTACGTTCAACCAGGTTTATCTCTAACCTGTTTCAACCATTTTCAAACTGGTTTATGTGCACTGAACATCTGTTCTCTTACAGATTTAAACCAGTTTCTGATCACTTAAACCGGTTTATGTGTAATGTCTGTCCCTAGCCATGATGACAAGGGAGAGGTGTAAGGGGTGCTTGACCATCCCCTGAAGCCTGCTAATGTTCCCTGGGTTTGCACCCGCTAACATGGGGCATTGGACTCCCTGTGTAGGTGTGCGTGAACCCACCCAGGGATCCTCATGTCCCCTGCAAGTAGGGGAAGACCCAGGAAGCAGACCCCACTGCTGCCTCCATTGCCAACAGATGCCTATGGCTGACAGAGGATCAGCAGGACAAGAAAGGCATATGCCCAATGGATGATCAGGGGTGGCTTCCTGCTGGGCTGCACCTTCAGGTTTCCCTTACTATCTATTCCAAGTCCACACTCATCACCTGGGAAGTTTAGAATCCATATCGAGGATACTTTTAACCAGCCTGCTTCTCAAAATCTCACCCTAATGACCTCTACCGTCTCAATTATCTTGGATTTTATCTAAATCATTTCCACTGACAACTACTTTCCATCTTGGAATCCTTAAATATCTCCTTTGCCTCTTCAAATAGCAATCCTTCATTTTGCATTTCTAGTACTTCTTCACTGTCTCCCCCCAAGTCATGTTCTATCTATAGCTCCCAACAAAGTTCTGTCCTCTTCAAACTGGTTCATCATTATATAAAGAAAACAGCATTAAAGCTGGAGTCTGCAACCCTGAAAAAAACAATGATGTACTTCTTGCCCTGATACTCATTATGCAAAGTTTATATTGAATGCATTACTGAGAGGAAATGGTGCCAGCTAGCCATGTGGCCTATGTTTTTACTGTTACTTTTTTTACCTTCAGTCTTTAAAAAACATATTCCAATTCATAGTCATTATTTAAATAAGTATAATTGGCAACCTGTTTATTAACACTGTGTGCCATTTTATTATCAATTTGACAGCAACTCCTGGTTCTAACTTTTTCAGTGACTTTCCCTTGATACTTTCTGGGTCTAAATGTTCTTTCAAGTTATGTTTAGTTTTATTGATGCAGTTTATCCATTGATAGTCTCAGGTAAAATATCAAAAAGACCTTAAATCAGGGTATCCAACCAAGCTTTCCCTCTTCTTGAGTGAGTGCCTTAGCCACTTAAGAATAATAACTGAACTCGCCCATAAAGGAGTTGGGAGAGGTAATGTAACCATTTGTTGTTCTTCCTCTTGATCTGCTTTAGAAATAGCCTCAGCTGCCATTTGTACAGAGCTTGATTCTGCCATTGTGTGTGGCATGTGCTGGAAATGTCTACTGAGATCAAACCCTTCAGGGGGCTTGGGTAAAGGAGCACCGCAACTTGTCTACATGTACAATTAAGTTGAAGCAATAAACTCTGGCACATATCACACCAGAGTTTATTGCTTCCTGGGTGCTGAGTTTACATGTGTGCCCCCCAGAACACAGCATACTGAGTCACGTCAGAGCAGCCCTGGCTAGAAGAGGTCCTGGGGGGACAGCCTGACTACCTGGTGCTCCTCCAACCCTGCTCAATATGCTGTGGAGGGGTCGTCTGGGACACAAGGGAGCTCCAGTGTGAGACTAGACAGCAGGCAGCCCCCACACTGAAAAACCTTTATGCCTCAGATAGCCCCTCCAGTGCCTACACATGCAATGCTGCAGAATAACAAACTGCAGCAGGATAGTACTTGTATTTACTGTAATTTACTGTATTTACATTAATTTGCTCCTGCCTAACAGCACTGCATGTGTAGATGTAAGATATTTACTGCAGAGCTAATTATTCAATTCTGCAGTAAGTCTGTCATGTACATGTGCTCTCTGGGTTCTAGATCTTGGTCTGATTTATATGCAAACAAGTTGTTAATGTGGTCAGACCTGTGAAGACTACAGCGGTTGAAGACTGAAGTGCACCTATAGACATTTAAGGAGCTTTGACGAGCAAAAGTAAGGGGTGCTAAATGTGTTGGCATCTCTGGAGCTAAACAGCAACTGATCATAGGTTTTCTGGTGTGGTGTTTTGAACTTACATGCCTAAATTCTACCTAAATCCCACTTTACGCAGCTATGCTCTTTATTTTATCTGGCACTAAGTGGCAGTCCCCAAAACCCAAAGCAAAAGACACAAGCTAAACTGCTGCACAAAACTTTAATGGTCAATACTGATTTTTTAACATATGCAGGAACACTAGAGAAGAAACAGGCTGAGAAAAAAGAAAAGCTGACATGGTGTTAATATTTAAAGGGAAAATTAGATGATTCAAGAAACTGCTGGTTGTTTAGCTTCATATCTGTCCTGGCAAAATCACAGGAAAGCTGAAAAGGGGTGCAATCAACATTGCAGTGGAAAAAATAGGTCTTGTAAAACAAACATGTAATTCTTTGAAGTGATCCAAAGTGTGGTTAATAAAAGCACTTCATTTAATCATACACACCTGTTTCTCCAAAATTAGCTTTCCAAAACTGGGATTCATGTTTTAAGCAAGGAAGCTGATTTCTGTGACAGAGTTGAGGCATTAGTGTATAATGGTAACTAGGTGCTGGCTCTGTGCTGAGTTTCTACTGCATTTAAGAGAGGCAAAATCTACTCCTCAATGGGTGTATCTACACATGCAATTAGCATGTAGCAATAAACTCTGGAACAGTTTGTGCTGGAGTTTATTGCTGCTGGGTGCAAAGTTTATACATGTGCCCAAGACTACAGTATGTTGTGCTGGGATGGAGTAGCCCCAGCTGGCATGAGGCCAAAGGGGTCAATCTGTCAGCCTAAGGCTGCTCTGCCCCAGCTCAACATGCTGCAGAGGGGCTGGTTGGGGCATGAAGGCATTCCAATGCGGGGTTAGCCAGGAGGCAGCCCCCACACTGAAGCACACTCATGCCAGCCCAGCCAGCCCAGGTCACTGTTTACATGTGTATTTCACTGTCAATAACTACTCTGCTGTAGAATATCACTTGCCCCAGATAGTACTATCCTCCAGTGGAGTTAATCAATTTACTGAGATGTAATAGAAGTGCACATGTAGATGGTGATGTTTTACTATGGAGCTAATTAGTCAGCTCCGCAGTAAAGAAGATATATAGACGAACCCAGTGTTACTCACTCTCTCCTTTAAAATTCTGCAGCTCAAGCTTTAACCTCATCACAGCCATTCAAGGGTTAAATCCTGAGCTTCAAAGTTTGCAAGCATAGAGTGAGTGACATGGAAGAGTAGACTCTGCCATTGCTCTATGCAGCCTTCAATTTAGCTATGACCCTCCCTGAAGAAATCTTTCTTTTCAAAGGTATAGTTACATGTTACACTTAGACCATACTAAGTCTGTGGAATCTTAAACAGTGTTGAAATTAAAAAATGCTGTGCACCTTAATGTTGCACAGTAACGTTTAATACCATTTCTTGCCTGCACAGCACTGACTTGCCACTAGAGGGCTGATGCACAGGAGTGTGGCTAGGAGGAAGAACATCTGGGCTTCATCCCTGCTCTGAATGGAAGGGGCTGGGAGAGATGCATCCTGGGATGCTGGAGGACTGCAAATTGCTTGTTTTATCTCTGTGTAGTAAATTGAATTTACTCAAGCTAGGTAGCATATCCTAGAGTTAAACCTTGCCTGAAGTAATATGATTTTGACATGCACAGAAGTCACTTAGTGTGAGTTAACAAGTTTTAACATGCAGATACTCACATTTTAAGAGTCTTTAGTATTGTTCAACTGTAATGTATAACTTCACCCTACATTCTGCCTTTCCAAAGCAAGTTATGTGTCTTATTTAGGAGTATGTAGCATATGAGAAAATGTGGTAATTATTTTACCCTATGATACTTCAATTTTCATAGGACAAATTAGTCATCTGGGATATTCCAGTTATATTCCAGTATAAAACAATTAGCATTGTGTAAAGTAAATGCAACACTTGTAAATAAATTGTAAATGTTTTAATAGATCAATATGAAAAAGTAATTGTAAGTGAGGAACCATCAACAAATGAGGTTGTTTTTAGAGAGGTCTCACAGGGACATAGTCACCTCCCAGTCCTCTTCAATATCTGCCTAATGATCTGGAAGAAAATGTAACAACCATTGCTGGTTGAATCTGAGGATGACACAAAAATTAGGGAGTGGTCACTATGGATGAGGAAAAGTAAATCATATAGACCAACTTGGATTGCTTGGTCAGGTTGGTACATATGAATAGCATGACTCTTTTTAACACAGGCAAAATGCAAGATCATACATCCAAGGATGCAAAATATGGGTCAGACTTGTAAGAAGATGGTATATTGGAAGGAAGCGTCTCTGAAGAGGACTGAAGTGTTATACAAGATAACCATCTGAACATCTGTTCTAGAGCAGTTTTGTCAACAAGTGACTGAACATGATCATCAGATGTAAAACAAGGGGGGTATTAATTGGGATGTGGCATCCTGTCTGTCTGTGACATTGGTGAATCCATTACTTGAACTCTGCATGTATCAAACCAGTCAGATACAGCACCAGGCAGCACTGAGTATTGAGACACACTGTACCTATTTACTCCATGCCTGCTCCCTCCAAAACTGTAGGTAGTGTAGTTGACTTCATACAGAACATATTGGTGTTTGTGTAGCTCTTCAGTGGCCACATCTACACAAGATGCTGACTGCGCAGTCATTTAAACAAATACTAAATGACTGCACAGTAACCAGAGTTCCTCTGAGGAATAACTCTTCTTTGATGTTGACTGCAGAGTAGCTTTTGACTTTTGCGCAATAGCATCATGTCACACTTCCTGACATACAACACTATTGTGCAGTATCCATGGACAGTCAGGGTCTCATGTAGAAATGGCTTGTAAGGCAGCTAATTTAATTCTGTTTGGGAAGGTGGCATGAATGGAACAGCATGACATGTTCTTATGTAGTACTGGCTGGCACCATAACTGAGAGGTATAGATATACCAGCTTTGTCCAACTCTAGTATCCACACTCCAAAAAGGAAGTTGGAAAATTGGAAATGGGTTTTACAAAAGAGGGCAAAGAGAATTTCAGTGTCTGTGAAGCCTGTTGTTGAGGGTGTGTTTTCACTGTCTAGTTAGCCCAGCCTAGTCTAGCATTTCTGGGGCATCCTTATTTGTGAAGGTCTACCCATAGCACTGAGACACCTGAAACTGTAGGTTTCTGTCTCAGCCTGTGCAATAGGATGGATTTCTAGTGGGATGTCTCATGCTTCTTAATGTTGCATTAAATGAAGTCACTCCATGAACTCATTCCTAGGATTTACTGTTTCTCTCTCTCATTTCTCCCTCCTAGCATAGGGCTGCTATCTATGCCATTGACAAGACAGCAATGACTTTATGTAAACAGATTCCAGTTGAGTCACTCATTAATGCAGACAGCTCTGGAGGCAAAAGCAAACAGCATTTGGCAGCAGGAACTTTTAATGAGAATGTCATTAAGGAAGTCAGTCTGCAAATCAACAAATGTTTCTTTGCACATCCGACTGACTTTTCTGCCTCTTTTGCCTTTCTCCCCATTTATTTTCCCCTGGGCACTAACATAAAAATATAATAAAAAATATTACTTTTCCTCAAATGATGGGTCTTTGGTATCACTTGAGAATCAAGCTTACTTCGGTATCATCATAACTTTATGAAGAACCTGGCATTAACTTCTGGCCAGTAGGCCCTGCAAGAGAATTTTCTGGATGTGACTTTATGTTAAAATTTAGTGGGCATGCACTGAAAATGAGCCAGTCAAACGTTAGGGTAAAACACAAAAACAGTATAAGTAACTTACAGTGCAGAAGAAAGGAGGAAATAGAAACCACATTCCAGGTGGGGAGCCGCAGTATAGTATTTGAGGGTTAACAACATGCACAAGGCACAAACATAAGTGCAACTCCCACTATAATGCATGGTGTTTCACAAGAAGCTCCGACTTACAGTGATCCCCCCAGACCCAACAGATATTCACTGTTGGGTCCCAGGGGGTGGGGAATCAAGCTGCAGTTTTGAGTGGCTGTGACTCCATAGCCACTCTCCCCTAGCTCTGCTCTTCCCCCCTTTCAGGCCCGGCACTGTCTTCAGAATGAGAGGGGGGAAAGGGAGTGGAAGGAGCTCATTCTCGGGTTTGCACAGTTAGTGCTGGATGAGGAGGCAGGTGGATTGGAGACCCCCAAGGTGGGATAGCTCCAACCACCTGCCCCATCATCTAGCACCAGCTGGGCAACCCCCAGAATGAGATCTCTCCTCT
>NW_005842093.1:116313-196971 GCF_000455745.1 Alligator sinensis | reverse complement strand
CTTTCCCTAGTCCCATTCTGAAAACAACGCCAGAAGCAGGGTTATCTGTGTCAGCTGAGTCCTGCTCCTGGCACACGCAGCCACGAGTTAATGAAGGTGCTCCACTTTGGAGTGCCTTCATCTGAACTCTCGTGCAATGGGAGTTCAGATTGTCATGGGACCAGGTTCTTTTAAAGCACTCTGTAGCCATGCGCTTGTGTTAGGTCACAGCTGTAGAGTGCTTTCAGGGGCTAGATCATGTAAAAATTGTCACTTCTGTCTGCACAGACAGAGAAGTTGATAGGTAGCCAACCTATGGTGAAGACCATTTTTGTATCCTCAGCCATGCCTACTAGCCTAGGTTTAAAGTACCATGAAGCCTGAGTGAGTATTTGTTCTGTGTGGATGGAACCTAGGCACAGCATCTAGGTAGGAGCCAAGGTTAGTTCTTCAGTGGGTAGAACACATACCCCTAGTGAGATAAAAATAAATTCTATCCACTTAGTTTATCCAAGAAGCTAAGAAGTGAATTAATCACTTATCCAAGAACCTGCCTTCAGAAGAGATTTCTGTTAGTAGAAAAAGGCATAAAGAAATTCAGTGTTTAAAAGCGGAAGGTGGCCAAACTCAGGAATGAAAATGAAAATGAAAACAACAACAGCACTACTAATTTATTAAGATAGGCTTAAAATATGTGAGTCACTTTGGAAATGTTGGTCAACCAAAAATCAGTTTAATGTAGCTTTAAGTTAATGTCAATTATTGAGGGAGTTTTCACAGCAGAACAGTTGGGTTACCTTGTATGCATACTTCACACCTGAACTACATGAAACTATATGAACTATATGAAACCAAGATCACTGTTTGTGCTTTATTAATTGAGTGGGACAACCAATGCCTTGAAAAGTAACACCATATGACTGCCATCTATTACTTTTCATTAACAAAACAATCTAATAAAATATTACAAGGGTTTCCAAATGAATTATTTATTAATGCTGGATTTAAAATGTATCAGACATGAGAAACGGGAGATGATAGGGAAAGCTACAACATTTATCACTGTTCTGGGGGAGTTGGGGAGAAAAGGGTTTCTTATCTACACAGAAGTAATGGCTGTACTGCCATATCCTATTGTTCCTGATAAAAGAAGAGGTCATTGTTGAACATATTTTCTGACAGAATGAGGCCATTGACGTTATTTCTGATTAGTTGAATAATAGTCATGACAGTTTCTTCCTTGTTCTGCCTTAGAAATGACAGGCTAGTTTCCCATTCCAGCCAACCTTTTTTTTCCCTTTCCTTAAAGGGAACAATATGTACTAAAATGTAGCAGAAGTCCAGATCCATGTGTTTTCTCCTTTCAAAACAGAAAATTAAGTAAGAAAAGAGAAAAAAATGACCTTGTCTTTCCTACAAAATTATCACAACACATTTCCTTCATTTAGACTGAGTTTAGTTAAATCAATTAAATTCCCTATCAGAGAGATGCTTAAATTGGTTTAACCTTCCTTAAAGATGGAAGAGCAACTGCTTTAAATGAAAGGTCAAATCAGTTTCTCTGCATGGGAAAGTTGCATCCCTTTAATTCATTGTTTTCAAACAAATATAGTTAAACTATCATAAAGCCTAGTGTAAGTAATTTTATGTTAGATGAATTTAAACTTGTTTGCCAGAAACTTGAGCAAAACTAGGAAAAAATGACACTATTATACCAAACATAAAAATGTAATTTCATGCTTGCTTCTTATTAATATATTTTGAAGGCCAAAAGAGATCCTAAATACATCTACTCTGACCTTTATAAAATTCATCCAGTTACTCCAGCAGCTTGTATTTGACTAAAACATGTCTTTATTTTCACTTCCTTTCCCCACCAAACAGATTTGAACCCAAGACTTCTGGCAACATAAGGAAGTAATATCAGTAAACCACCAAATAATGCCCTCTTACATTTATTTTGGGGAAAGTTCTCAGTGCATGAATGTGAATAGTGTGCATTGCTTTAGTGACATCAATATAAAATCAGTTATGGTAAACCACTTCATTTTTTTCTAGTACAGAAAAGGCTGGATAAAAGAGGAATTCAAATGTCTTTGTCTGTTTAATAATTAAACAAATTTTAAAGTGTCACTAAGTGTTCAGAAAATAGCACAAGACACACTTAGGCTAGGGACAAACATTCAAAAAGCCTGAGTCTGAACTGATTCAATCTTTGCAGGTTAGTCTAACCTGACTAGGCTGAATTGGTTTAAAACTGGACAGACATTCCCTCTAGACTGAGGAATTTCAGGCACATGCCTGCAGTGGCTCAGGCTAGAAGCCAGGGGATGCTAGAGTAGCCCTCCCATCCCTTCTTCAGGGAGCTGAGCTGAGGGGGACATGACCAGGTCCCGGAAGGACTCTCTCATTCAGGATGTCTGCCTGCATGGTCCCACGCTTTCCCCCACTGGCTGCTCATGGGGCAGGAGAATTGCCAGTCCTCAGGCCCAAGCTAGCACTCTGAGGCAAGAGGGGGTGTGCAATGCATGTATCTGTTGATGATACAGAGCTTTTCAATCTCCCTCCCTGCTTTGTCATGCTGTCTGCATCAAACTGACAGATGAGCTGGGGGCTGATAACAGTCTTTATCACCCGATTAGCAAAACAACAGCCTCTCTCCACATTACTTCAAACTTTTTAAACAGCTTACTGGCTGACCTGTTGATTAGCTCCAAAAGCCCTAAACAGTCACTTTTCTGTCTGTCTATCCCAGTGAAATTAGAGAGAGAGACATATATAAATCCATAGCTTGGGATTAGCTAGCATACCACATGCTAGCTATGGTCCCTGCTGTGCCAGAGAGGAGGAAGGGATCTCTGCTTAAGCAGTGAGTGGTTAGAGGCTGACAGAGAGGGGGGCACAGGGAAGCCAGCAGAGCCCACTGTGCCTGCAAGTCTGTGCCGAGCTCCAGCAGAGGAGAGGGGCCAGCCCTGCTGTGTAGCAGAGAACACCACCCAGCCCAGAGCATGCCAGGATGCTGGGGGACTCTGATGTAATTTAAATCAGCAAGGGTTCTGGAACAGACATTGCATAAACTGGTTTGAGCCAAATCAGTTAAGTCTGATATTACATTTAACCAGATTTATCTCAAACCAGTTTCAACCATTTTCTAACTGGTTTATGTGCACTGAGCATCTGTTCTGTTACAGGTTTAAATCAGTTTCTGATTGCTTAAACTGGTTTATGTGTAATATTTCTCCCTAGCCTTAGAGAAAGTTTTAATGTATTACATTTTCTTCTCTTTAAACTTGACACACACATTTCTTCATTAACCTTGAGAGATGAGATCTGGGAGCAGAAATCCCACTTTTTGGCGCCCTATTTGAATTTGGATTGAATTAAATTTTTTTTTTCTTACATCATTTAACCAGCAACTGGAAAGCATATTCCACTCAGAAATCTCTCTGGGAATGCATGGGAAATGCAATTAATTTAACTGACTGGTGTATTGAAGGAGATATAATACAGTACAAGTACAGGTTTTTTATTTTTCTTTTAGTCCCTTGAATCTGAGCTCAAATGATCTGAAACTGCTCACAGAAGAAACACTGGTAATTGAGAATCAGATAGCCTAACAGATAAAGTTAGCATTTTGTAATTGGTTAGAAAGTTGAAATACCTACTGGATCTCTAAAATCAAACACCTTTAGATTCCTATGGAAACTTGGACCTGGGCCTGATAGCATTTGAACATTTTTAAATAGCCAAATAGATATAAAATATGGCACACCTAACAATATGGAGTGTCTGTCTAGTTCCTGAGAATGTTTCAACTGCATCATATTATTCTGAGCATGAAGAAAAGTGAGACTTCATGCACAGAATATCTATAACTGCACATGGACAGGGGATGAGAAGCTGTAATGCTGTTTGAGAGGATCACCACAGAGCTCAAAGCCAGAGTGGCATGGACATTTTAAGTCAACTACCTACTCCCCCTATTCTGAGCTGCACAGGAAGATGAAAAAGTGCTGTCCAAAAGTTAACACAGCTTCTGTCCAGGATTTCTTATGGACCATAAACTCAGCTAAAACCTCCATAGTGTTTTTCTCTGGGCATATCTTCTATAAGGCTTCCTTGGAAGGAAACTTCAGAACTGTTTGCTCCTGAGGAATTATCAGAGACAAACCATGATGGCCTATTTAAGACTACTTCATCTCTTTTATTTCCTTTTTTTCCCTAGGCCTAAATACAGAAGTTACACTTACTGCATGGTAGGTGCACAAAAAGCACTATACAACAGTAGCAGAACAGAAGGTCAGGGGGCATAGAGTGCTGTAAAATGGTGGATCGTGTTCTAAGATAACTGTGGCAGAGCACAAGATGTGCCTGAGGTTTAGGCAGGGTGTGAAGAAGCCATCAGGTGTGGTCAGGCCCAATGAGGCAGTCACATGACTGCAAGGGGGCCACCTAATTGGATGAAGGCTGGGAAACCAGGGTATAAGCTCAGGTCCTCAGAGCAGAGCCAGCAGTTACATCTAGGGAGCCAGTGGAGTAACATTGCACAGCCTGAGGAGAGCAGTTCCTGGAACATATGGAGGTTAGGGTAGGAACTATGGGGATGGAGGAAGTTCCTGTTGGTTCTGTGTAAGACCTGAAACTACACTCTGCTGGGGTTGGATGGTGTGGTGGGTCTGCATGTGGTGGGGCAGTCTCCAGGAAATGCCACATCTTTGACTCCACAGTGAAAGGTGAGGATGGGGCACTGTAAAGCCTTAGCCCCCAATGACTTGTGGACACACCGTCAAGAGGAAAGGCTAGGGGAGCATACTCCAACAGAAAAGTATAGGGCCCAGGTCCACTGAGTAGGGCCTGAGACAGGGTCCAGGCCCATTGATTGCAGCCCGAGACAGGACAAAGGTCCACCCAGTGGGACCTGTGGCCCAAGGGGCAAAAGCCCTGGAGAGTGAATGAGTAAGATAGCCCAAAAGGCCAAGTAGAGTAGGGCCAGTGAGATGGCCCAAAGGACTGCATGGAGTAGGAACAAGTGAATGAGTGAGGTAGCCCAAAGGGCTGTGTAGAGTAGGGATGGAGAGATGACTCAAAGGACTGCGTGGAGTAGGGTGGAGTGGGTGTAACCCAACAAGGGACAGAATGATAAAGCCTCAGTAAGAGGGGCCAGAGTGAGTATGTCAGTCCAATCAGGGGCCGGGGGAATTAGATGCTATATGTAAGGAATGAGACACGGTATTAGGGGAGGTTCAGAACTGTGTATTTGGCCCTAGGCATTGGGGCAATAAAATGGGCAGCCTCCCAATTTTCATCCATTTTTTGACATCTAAGCATGGTCAGAGAGTGAGGGCAGACTGCACTAGACAGAGGGTGGGCCAGTGTTGCAGCCCCTGTCACAAAAACCTTAAATGGTATCAGATGTCAGCGCTATAGGTTATTACACTGGCCATAATAAACATCTGCATCATATCCCAACGCAACTCAGGATAGGTCACATTTTGGTGCCATTCCATGGAACATTGTGGTACCCTGCTCACCCCCACTCACAGGGCAGTGATCTAGTTCAGGCCAGAGCTCACATGGTCTACCTGAGTGCTGAGCTGCCTCCACTCCCAGACTGTCACTGACAAGAGTCAGCAAAACCTCTGTCTCCAGGCCTATCTGCATCCTCTCTCCAGGTAGCATAGATACATCCATAAAAAGAACACTGATTATTCCTGAATTTCTTTTATTGCATAGTGTCATGGATGCAGGTGAACAAGTGCTGAATGTGGGTCAACTGCTATTTTGCCTCTGCTCACAGTTAACCTGGTTTAAGAAATGATTTATCTTCACTGATTTCTGGCAATGGGAAAGTTCCCCAGTGAAAGTAAAAACTGTACTTGACCCTGCCCAAAATATAGTTCAGCACACCTATGCATACTAATATGTAGCACTGCTACTTTTTGACTTGTCTGTGGAAACTGTATGCATGTGTAAACCGTGGTACACATACAAACTGTAAAATCAGTTTGCCTGAAATGTTCTATTTTTTTTATTATTGGTACTGGGACAGTGTTATACAGTGAAGTGCATTTGAATACATTGTTTGGTTACTAAGGCTCATGTGTTTAACATTTGCAATCCTATACAGAGCTAATGATGTTCTGGAATTTGGAGAACACACCAGAATGAGAGGCACTGAATGACCCTCCAGATCCCTTCATGCTGGAGTGATCAAGTCACTGAATCATAGAATCATAGAAAATTAGGGTTGGAAGGGACCTCAGGAAGCCACCTAGTCCAACCGCCTGTCCAAAGCAGGACTGTCCCCAACTATATCATCCCAGACAAGGTTTTGTCTAGCCAGGTCTTAAAAAGCTCTAAGAATGGAGATTCCACCACCTCTTTGGGTAATCTATTCCAGTGATTTACTACCTGCATAAGAAAGTTTTTTCCTAATATCTAAACTAAACTTTCCTTTCTATAACTTGAGACCATTGCTTCTTGTTCTGTCATCTGCCACCGCTGAGAACAGTAGTTCCATTCTCTTTGGAACTCCAGGTCAGGGAGCTGAAGGCTGTTATTAAATCCCCACTTTTCTCTTTTCCACACTAAATACACCCAATTCCTTCAGACTTTCCTGATAAGTCATGTACCCCAGCCCCCTAACCATTTTTGTTGCCCTCCACTGGACTCTCTCCAACTTGTCCACATTCTTTCTATAGTGAGGACCCAAAACTAAACACAGTACTCCAGATGTGGTCTTACCAGTGCTGAATAGAGGGAAAGAATCACTTCACTTGATCTGCTGGCCACACGTCTGCTAATGCAGTCCAGTATGCCATTAGCTTTCATTACAACAAAGGCACACTGTTCAGCTTGTTGTCCACTGTAATTCCCAGGTCCTTTTCTGCAGATCTCTTACCCAGCCAGTCAGCCCCCAGCCTGTAGCAGTGCATGTGATTGTTCTGTCCTAAGTGCAGGACTTTGCACTTTTATTCATTGAACCTCATGAAATGTCTTTTGGTCTAATCCTCCAATTTGTCAAGGTCTCTCTGAATCCTATCCCTACCCTCCAGGGAATCTACTACTCCCCACAGCTTGGTGTGATCTGCAAACTTGCTGAGGGTACACTCTATGCCATCTTCCAGGTCATTGATGAAGATATTCCTGGGAGATTCCACATTGGCTGTCAACTAGATATCAAGCCCTTGACTACTACCCTTTGAACCCAATGATCCAGCCAGTTTTCTAGCCATTTTACACTCCATTCATCCAACCCATACTTCCTTAGCTTTCTTGCAAGAATATTGTGGGAAAACCTTTCAAAAACCTTGCTAAACTCAAGGTATATCATGTCCACTGCTTTTCCTGCATCCCCTCAGTCAGTCATCTAATCGAAGAAGGCAATCAGGCTGGTCAGGCATGATTTATCCTTGGTATATCCATGCTGACTGTTCCTAATCTCCTTGTCCTCCAAGTGCTTAGAAATGAATTCCATTATTTTTCCAGGACTGAGCAGTCTGCAATTCCCTAGATCCTCCTTCTTCCCTTTTCTTAAAGATGGGTATTACATTTGCCTTCTCCAATCATCTGGGACCTCCCCCTGATCACCACAAGCTTTCAAAGATAATGGCCAGTGGCTCTGCAATCACATCAGCCAATTCCCTCAGCACCCTAGGGGGCATCACATCTGGCTCCATGGACTTGTACATATCCAGCTTTCTAAATAGTCCTTAACCTGTTCTTTCATCACTGAGGCCTGTTCGTTCACAAATTGTGTTGCCTGGTACAGTAGTCTTTGAGATGACCTTGCCCGATAAGATCAAGGTAAAAAAAGGCATTGCATACATCAGTGCATGATTTATCACTAAGTTACTTCCCCCATTTATGAAAGGACCCACGTTTTCCCTGATCTTCCTTTTGTTGCTGGCATACTTGTAGAAACCCTTCTTGCTAACCTTCATGTCCTTTGCTAGATGCAACTCCAATTGCACTTTGGCCTTCCTGGTTTCTTCCCTGCATACCCAAGCAATTTATACTCTCCTCTAGTTGTTTCTCCAAGTTTCAACTTCTTGTAAACTTCCTTTTTGTGTTTTAACTCACTGAAGTGTTCCCTGCTAAGTCAAGCTGGTCTTCTGCCATACTTGCTAGTCTTCTTGTGCATCAGGATGGTTAATTCCTTGTGCATCAGGATGGCACCATCAGTAAGGTTTCCTTAAAGTAAAACCAGCTCTCCTGGACTCCTTTCCCCCTTAAACTGGCCTCCCAGAGGATCCTGCCCATCAGTTCCATAAATGAGTTAATCCTGAGCTTCTTGTGCCTCGGATAAGGACACTAAATCCTCTGAGAAATGTCCTTGGCAGAACATCCCTTCAAATTGCTAATAGTAATCCTTCTACTAGTACAGAGATGGATAATGCATTTTGAACTGGTAGATGCTGCTAAGAAATCTTGGCTAAGTACAGACATTCAAAAAGCTTGCAACAGAAGTGCTCTAACTTGCAAGCTTTACTCTAAGTGTTCAAGGTTGGGAGCAATTGGAACACACATTAGCCCTTCATGGGGGGGTGGGACTCCAAGCCTGCCTTCCCAGCCCAAGTGCAGCATGTAACAGGGGCTCCAGCATGCCTCCCAGCATGTCCTGTGGGCTCCCTGAGCTGCTGAAGACTCCTGAGCAGAGCTGAACAGCTGAGTCAACCCTGACTGGCTGGCAAGGATATCACAGCTGCCCACCTGGACCTGATGCAACTTATCATGGCTATGAGCCATCATGCCCACCAGACACACCCTGTGATCACCAACTGTGTGCCTATGCTTCAAATGCCTGGGTCATGCATATGAGAGCTGTTCAAAAAGTATTGAGACTGATGCTGTAGGAAACAAAATATTTTATTTACAGGTTTTTCTTCTTAATCTCCTTCAAAGTATGCTCCTTCTGCAGCCATGCACTTCTCCCAATGTTTCTGCCATTGTTGGAAGCACCACCGATAAGTAATTTGTGGAATCACTAAAAGCTGCTCAGTTACATTTTGTTTTATGGTTTCCATATCACAAAATCTTCTTTCTTTCATGGTTTTCTTTAGTTGAGGGAAGAGAAAAAAGTTGCCTGGGGCTATATCAGGTTAATGTGGAGGCTGCAGGACTTGTGTGATATGGTGATTGGCTAAAATTTGGCTAAAAATTGCTTCACAAGCTGTGTTGTATGGGGAGACATGTTGTTGTGGTGAAGCATCCAGGAATCAGACATCCACTTTTCTGGTAATTTTTTTGGTCATTTCATTCCCAAATCTCCAGTTAGAATCGAATGACATGAACCAACAGAAATTCTAACTTATTCTGCTATCTCTCGGACAGTCAATCACCTATCATTTCAAATGAAACTGTGCAG
Source organism: Alligator sinensis (assembly GCF_000455745.1). NCBI lineage: Eukaryota > Metazoa > Chordata > Crocodylia > Alligatoridae > Alligator > Alligator sinensis. Next base: position 187,625 of record NW_005842093.1, on the reverse strand, counting down.
CGCTGCCACTTTTTCATCATTTTGTGATGTTGAAGGGAGTCTCTAATACTCATCACTTTTGATTCATGATCCTTCATGATTCCTTCTTTAAAACAATGACACCATTCAAAAATTCTTGCACAGCTCATAGTGTCATCACCAAATGCTATTTTAAGTAATTCAAATGTTTCACTTGCCATTTTCCTGAGGCAAAATTTAGTGCACACACTTTGTTCTGGACACTCTGACATAATGAAAGGGGACACAAGACACAAACAATCTTACTTCAGCTGCTGGCCATAGCAAACTGGGGAAACACCAAGTGCTGCAAACCTTTCCCAGAGGAGTCCCAATCTGCCCAGTCATGTTCAGCAAAGCCATGGCCCCCACACAATACTTTGTACCACCAATACACATTCAATCTTGATACTTTTTTAACAGAACGCGCGTGTGTGTGTGTGTGTTCAGGATACCTAATTCTGTGTGCATGAGTGTGTTTGTACCCCATACACTCACACACAGAGAAGAAAGGGCTTGCTGGAAGGAGAATGGCTGAACCCAAGTTCAAGGTCTAGACTTTATGTTACTTTCTTTTTCTCCCTTTTATTTTAGTTTGCCATGCCTTTACATATACAGACCAGTGTAGTATTGAGTCAGGAAGCCAGAAGTACTTTGACACACTTAAAGAAAAAAGAAATCCCCCCGGACTGGGTGATATATCCTGGGAACAGGGGCAGACCTGGGACACTAGCCTGGTTAGGCTTCTTTTCCTTTTTGTTGCACTATTTTCTTTTAAGTAACTGCATTAATAGAGGGACTAACTTTTGAGAGAGAGATTGACACCAGACTCACCTGTAACTGAACAAGAAGCCTGGTAGTCCACGTTGAGTCCAGTCTGTTGAGAGAGCTGTTGATACATGAGATTTCCTGAAATAGAAAAGAAAAGCCGGCAGTTAAAACCAACTGAAATGAATGGCGGCATAACATCTGGGTGGCACTAGGCCAAGGTGTAGGGGAGGTCAGAGCCTAATTGACCAGTGGTGTGTATCATTGCCACCCCCTAATTGAAATCATCTTTAAAGATCAAGACATGGCAGGAGAGAGCTGGGACCACCACTACAATATACAGGTGAATGATTGCGATATGGACAGATGAGGGTCAGGAAAATACTCATTGCAGTTCATGCAATTTTATCCAAGCCTAGTCCTTACAATAACTAGTAAAACAAACAGTGTGGGAGCTTGTAAAAAAAGGAGTTCCCAGAGCTACCTGCCCTACATTTGTACATGAGGGATTCCCAGCAGCATACCTCAAACTTTGTAACAGGCCATCTGAACCAGCTTTCTATCACATGCACATGGTTCCAAACCATTATTTAAGTGACTAGAATTATTAGAAATTGGCCTTAAGACATGAGAACAGAGAAACATTCTGCATCTTTATGGGTCACTGAATCCATCCAATGTTTCTAGAACTACACATCTATGAGTCAGACTCATGGGTTTCTGGTCCTGCATCCTGTATTGGGCACAGCAACAACATTGAATTACTGAAATATTTAGTTTTGTCATGTGTCTATACAACTACTTTTGATTTTTTAATTTTAATGCTGTTTAATTTTGACAGTTCTTTTATTTTAACTGGTTAAAGGAAATCTGTTTAATGAGCTTAAAATCCAAACAAGCTATTTCATTTCTCTTGGAATACACATATATATAAAATATAGCAGCACAGCAGCAGAAAGGGATCTCAGAGTTGTAGTTAACTCAAAGATGAACATGAGTCAACAATGTGACAAATTGATCAACAGAGCTAACTGCAGTCTATCATGCATTAACAGGTGCCTCACGAACAGGTCTAAGGATGTGACACTTCCCCTCTATGTGGTACTGGTAAGGCTGCAGCTGGAGTACTGCATCCAGTTTTGGGCACCACACTTCAAGAGGGTTGTAGATAACTTTGAGAGGGTCCAGAGGAGGGACACTCATATGGTTAGGGGCCTGCAGAGAAGGTGCTATGAGGAGAGATTGAGGAACCTGAATCTCTTCAGCCTCTGTAAGAGAAAACTGAGAGGGGATCTGGTAGCCATCTACACATTCATTTGGGGGGGGCGGGGGGGAAGCAAGGAATAGGAAATACTGTTTACCAAGGCTGCCTTTGGAGTAACTAGAAGCAATGGCCACAAACTGACAGAGAGCAGATCTCGATTAGACATTAGGAAGAACTTCTTTACTTTAAGGGTTATCAGAGTCTGGAATGGGCTTCCAAGGGAAGTGGTGCTCTCCCCTACCTTGGAGGTCTTTAAGAGGAGATTTGACAAACACCTGGCTGGGATCATTTGACCCCAGCACTACCTGGTTGGGGTTGCTTAACCCCAGTGCTCTTTCCTGCCCAGAGCAGGGGGTCAGTCTCAATGATCTACTGAGGTCCCTTCTGACCCTAAAAATCTATGAAATCTATAAAATCTATGAAATGTTGATTAGTCAATTTTTAAAAATAAATGTTTTGGATTTGATGTGAAAAAAATATATATATAATTCTGGAGGATACCCAGCAAACTGGAAAAAAAAATCATACAAACAAGCTAATTATTTACCCTACTCTCAGTCATACTTCATGGGATGTGCGCCATCCTAAATTCTCAGTTAAAAATGCAGGACGGCGCCAAATCTACCTGTGGTGCAAATTAGACTGGGCACATCTACACATGTAATTTTTGTGACTGAATAAACTCTGGTGCATTTTGAACCAGAGTAAACTAATCCTGATGTCACCATCAACATGTGTATTTAAGCATAGTAATTTGCTCAGCTGTTGGATAGTACCTGTGTCTGATGGTGCTGTAATTAGTCTATACCAGTCCAATTGCTGTGCACGTGTAGATGGTGATGCTTAAAGCGCACATGTAGGTGCATGCACTAGCTCCATTGACCTCAGTGAGCATTTTGAGTAGAGAAGAAATGCAAAGCAGTGCCCAAATCAGAAGCATTAATGTCTCCATAAATATTCTGAATTTTCATTAAAATACTGAAAACATCCAAAATACTTTAGACCAATTTGTTGCACATTGCATTATGTATATATGTGTGTGTGTGTGTGTGTATACACACACACATTTTAATTCTATGATTATGTTTCAGCCATACTATATTAGTCTTGACCTTTTTTGATGCTCTTTGTAAGTTGATTAACTCTTATATGATTTGCAAGGCAGTAGGATGATACTGGATTTCAATATGCAATCTATAGTATGAGCTGGGCTTTAACTTGGGTTTGTTTAAAGATCATATTTAATTTATGATCCCCAATTTTCCAACTCTTTTAATGTAAACAATGACTAAGTCTTTCTGAGAAAAACATGGTACTCACAATATAATAGAGAGAGAAAATAAACAGGCAGGCTAAACTTATAAGGGTAAGCAGTGCTTATAAGTGTAAGCAGAAAGAGGAAAAGATATTTTCCAAGGTTGTTCCCAATGAAAATGAATAGACTGCTAATGAAAATTAATTTATCTTGCAGATAATTGCTAACTTCTGTGTTTTTGCTGATATGGCAAACAATTGTTAATTGTCTGGTATTTCTTATGATTTGCCACAATTACTGTTTCATGGCATGTATGTGTGTTAATAAATTCAAATTTTAATTAAAAGTTGTCATTTTTGTTTTTCCTGAAGACTGAATGACAAACAGAACCATAAAACTGTATCATACAAGGAATCAGACTGTAGATATAAATATGTGAAGATGGATTTAATGACTCTGAATTATTTCTTTTTAATCTTCTCATATTTTGAATGGAAACATGGCTTTAAATTAAAATGCTCATTATACAAATTAGATTGATGATATTACTAAGTACATTAATCACTTTTCCTCCTCATGTTCACTTCACAAATGTAATTATTTTTAATCATACTGGTTCCACTAAATTAGAGATCCAGTCTCCTTTTTATGCTCAACTTCAAGGCCTTTGTATTTAAAAGCACATTACTTTTTATAGATTATTTCCTGCCATTTTACTTCAAAGGCACCTAATATTCAGGAAACATCATTAGTTAGCACAGAAAAGTTACTTTGTCTTTTTTTCATCATATAATGGCTGTTTTTTTTGACCCAGGTTTTGCAGTTGTATAGGATGCGTGTGAGTTCAGGTAAGCTGATTGGTAATAAATTGTTCTTGCTTGTGTTTGTATCTTAAGTATCTCTTCCTTTAGGTTCAGTGATAGATATTCAATTTGTAAACCAGTTAAATATTGCTTACACTTTATTTTGATATCTTTTGAGGTTCATTATACAGGATAGATTTTGTGTTGTCTTTTTTTAACCAGGGTAACTTCCATTCTTTTCAAAAGAGCTCAGAGATTTGGGAGAATATTCTTCTCCCTTGACAATATCCTGAAGAAAAAGCAGCAGAAAACATGCTGTGTTATCAGCTACCATCTGGCAAAATTCTTTTGTTGCAGATTTTCACCTGTTTTATAGAGAACAACAATAAAATTTTCATTGAAGATGATTCACTCTCACAACCAGATCCAATAGTTCCTAACACTGCCCCTCAGTTAGAGTGAATAATTAATATGTCCTTTGAAACATTAAGGAACAAATTCCATAATTGGAAGATATTTCATGTGCAGATTAGAAAGCAACCATCTGTCACATTTCTTATGCATTTTCATGGGATTTTTAAACATATTCAGGGTTTGTTTTTTTCTGAACACTAAATGTGTTCCCAAGAGAAAATAGTCCTTTGCTAGAAAGACAAAAACTTCCTGCGCTATTTTTTCACAACTCTACCACCAACATATTAAGTAATGTTTTTTCTAAAATTCATTACCAAAAAATTTAGCAAAAATCATTAGCTGATTTCTGCAAACTAGTTACAGATACCTACAAAGTACCTTAGAATTAACTATTATTAATTTTACTGGTATTCTATGTATGTGTGTTTTTTCCTATGTCTTTATCTAAGCAAGTTATTCAATGATATTGCATTGTCCTTGTGATCTCATACATTACACTGATTTGATAAATTCCTAGACATTCCTAGATCATCCCTCTCTTTCCAAACAATTCTTCGGATCTTCATTTGTTGTTTTTAAAAAAATCTAAATGAGATGGTATTTATTGTCCATTAATTTGAAGTTAGATTTATCACCAAGTCTGTACATTTCCCTCCTTATTCAGGCAAAAGACATCACAGAATAAATCCAGGTGAGAGGGAGAGACTGTATTGACACGATTTCACAGCAGGATACAATTCAGCAGTAGATTCTAGCATATGACACCTAAAGTGAAAGCAGAGACAAAGAAATCTGCTAGAAGAGAGCAAGAACTATTCAAAAGCTTCTTCTGGAAAATGTATTGATAATTTTGTGGACTCTGCAATTTATCACACTTTTTAACTAACCCAAAGATCATTCTGTTTTATACACTGCATATAATTCACCAAGTGTGTAAATACATGCCTAAATAGATATGTAGCATAACTATAATAGTATGTCATTTTGATGATTGCTGCTTTTTTCAACATTTCAAAAGCTAGTGAATCATCTGTCCAAAGCTTTGCTGCTGTTTTGACAATCCTTACTCAAATCACTGAGTCAATGAGAAGTAGTCCACACATGTCACTATGTGCATACCTACCCTCTTTCCAGTTCAAAGTCTGATTATAACAGTGCATGGTGGTACATGGGAAATGTTCAAGTTGATAGCTATGGTGTTGCTCCAAAGTCTATTGAAATAAAAACCTTATATAGATAACATTTTTCATACTGAGGGTTCTGTGTGTGAACAGTGCTCCTTCTCCTTCTTTCAAGCATATGCAGCTTCCAGCCAGGGTTGCCAACTATCCATAAATTTATGGACTCTTCATAAAAATCAAACTTAAGAACTCCTATCCACAAAATCCATAAGAAAATTATGGTATTCATAAAAAACAGGAAGCTACCAGAGCTTCAATCAAGCTCCATGGTTGGAAAGTAACTGGAGGCACTGTTGAAGCACAGATGAAGCACAGCAATTCCACCTGTTGTCTGAATGGAAGTAATGCATTCTGAAAAGAGCTCTTTTTAGGACTTTCCATCACTCTCATCCCTCCTACCAAGTCTTGCCTGTGTCCCCTTTGCTTGTAACACCATTTGTCTCATAGATATGCAAAAAGTCATTCATTGGGAGTCTGTGCTAGGATAAGGCAAGTGGGGCTGGCAGGGGTAAGGCTGGGGCATGAAGTGGAGATCAGCATGGTATAGGGTGTGCTTGGGAGATATCAGGGTCAGGAAGTGAGAAGAGGACCCCTGGGATGTGGGGGAGCATGGTATAAAACAACTGGTGCAGTCCAGCAGGGTGGACAACCCAAGATAATTTTTTTACTGATACTCAGAAAATTTACTGACAACCAAATATTTTACTATGCTTGGTGTTAAATTGCCCTTGTCCAGGGTCTGGAAGAACTTTTACATTTATATTATATAAAACAAGTCAGTAAAGACACATGTCATATAAACATTTGGGTTGTCAGTAGCCACATCTACACAAGATGCTACTGAACAGTGGTTACTGTGCATTTATTTAGTACGTGTATAAACAACTACTAAATAAAATGTGCAGTTACCTGAGTTACTGTGCATTAGGACCACTAAATGCCTTTTTGTGATGCTACTGTGCAGTAGCCTAATACTACTGTGCAGTAGCATCGCATAACAGTTTTTGCCACATGACACTACTGCACAATAGTATCAGGCTACTGCACAGTCAGGGTCTCATGTAGATGCACACAGTAAAATGTTTGCAGACTTCCAGTAAAAAAAAAAAAAAAAAAAGTTTTGGTTTTGCAATCCTTCTACCTAGAGAAGAAAAAATGGTATCTAATGATACTACAAAATATTTCAAGTTATGCAGCAGATTAACAGCTCAGCAGTACAGATACAAGGTAAACTAGAATCCTTTGTTCTTTGCATTTTTTTATTGTGGCCTATACCCATGGAAAGTAAGGGAAAAATGTGTGCAATATGCAACAGTTATGATTCAGTAGTATTAAGACTTTTGCTCCCTAGGCATAAATGGCTCGTGTAGAGAATCCAGCTTTAATTTTTTTTTTTCATAACACTGAATATGCCTCAATAGAAAATTGAAGGAAAAAAAGTGTCCATAAAGTCACCATTCATCTGGGACATTTAAAGATCATGCTACCATTTTTTAAAAAGAACATTTAATCATTACACAATTTGAAAAAAAATAAAAAAAGAAGCTGTGCTTGATCTATGTCCAATTCACACGAAATGGGCTGGGATGTTTTTCTTCCTCAAAATCCTTGACATATAACCCCTTGCTTATATAAAATACTTCATCTGTTCATTCATAATTTTTACTATGCTGAAGACCATCCTGTGGAAAGAAATCTTATTATCCTCAGCTTAATGTTTCATTATCTGGCACAATATGAGGATATTAGACTTTGATTGCTAGTTCTCTTTGGAGATTACATCACTTAAGAACTTATTCCCATTTTCATTTTAAATTTTTTTTTTTTTCTTAGCTGGTTATATTTGCACTACATTTAAGTCTTATCTTTCAAGTTTTCAGGGTGGAAAGTTTAGTAGCAAAATTAGATATTCTAATTAGATTTTTCTTGAATTGTACAGATTATTCTGATGCTCGTCCACCCATTTTATAACCTAACAAGACACGGTAGAAATAATGGAAATCAAGTTATTGCAATGCCCATTTACTGTATGCCTGTATTTTTTCATGCCTGAAAGAAAACTCCTTTAAACAAACTGTGGTGATCCTATGAATCTATGGGCTGTATACAACTATTCAGCTATGACAATGTCATCTACAATTACAATAAACAAGATATTTATATACTTTACGAATGTCAGTAAAATGTCTGTTTGGCGTCTGTTATATTATTCAAGGCATATATGCTGGCTCAAAATGATTCTTCAATCTCCTTGAATCATTTTATTCTTTTTGCATGCCACAAAATTGCCACTTTTATGACTGAACTTGATGCACAGTAGAGTGAAGAAATGTATGAGTTAATTAAAGAATAAAATGCTATCCCTTCTGTTGCATATTTTGTTTAATGATATGAGGCATTCTGTATTAGCATCTTCAGACTGACAGTTTTTACCATTGAGAAATTTAATTTTGTTCATCTGAATAATATGGGATGTAGTAGGCTATCATAAACATGGTAGACATGCTCTGTCTAATGCTTGGATGGTAACATTTATTTAGGTCCAAGATCTAAAAAGGTTTGCATTATTAAGTTAGGTATTTGTATATGTAGTAACAAGGCTCCAGAGTCATTTGTAATTGCTTTCAGAATATCAATGTGCTACTGGATTGCAAAACATACTCTCTGTGATAATCCTGTGGTGGGAAAAAGGCATGGGAAGTAGGAACTGGATGAGACCATCTGAACTACCGATCAAGTCCCCTACTATTTAGGGAATCATGTCAAATAATCCTATTCATTAATGTATTAAGCTTTGTCTCAAAACTATCCAGGATTTAGGTTTTTGGGTTGTTTCTTTTTTTCATTTCATTGTATTTCCCTTTTCACAACTTCACAAAGGCTGTTCCAGAGGCTTATTCTCTGATAAAGAGAAAACTCCTAATTTTGAGCCTAAGATTTTTGAGGGCCAGTTTGTATGCATCTGTTCTACTACTAATATTCCCCTTTAGCTTAAACAGCTCTTCTCATTCTCTAATATCTCAGAAAATGGGCGGACGAAAACCTGATGGCCTTCAACACTGAGGCCACAGCTGGGGTGCTGCATCCAATTCTGGGCTCCACAATTTAAAAAGGATGTGGAGAAGCTTGAGAGGCTCTAGAGGAGAGCTACGCACATGATCAGAGAGCAGGAAAACAGGCCTTATGATGAGAGGCTGACAGTTATGGGACTCTTCAGCCTGGAAAAGTGCAGGCTCAAGGGGAAACTGGTGGCTGCCTATAAGGGGTGTACATCAAGATCTGAGGGAATGCCTGTTCACCAGAGTGCCCCAAGGGATGACAAGGTCAAACAGTCACAAACTCCTCCAAGACCGTTTCAGGCTGGACATAAGGAAGAACTTCTTTACTGTCTGAGCCCCCATGGTTTGGAATAGACTGCCGGTGGAGGTGGTTCAAGCACCCACTTTCAACACCTTCAAGACATATTTGGATGCTTATCTTGCTGGGATCCTATGATCCCTGCTGACTTCCTGCCCCTGGGGCAGGGGGCTGGACTCGATGATCCTCTGGGGTGTCTTCCATCCCAAATGTCTATGAATTTATGAGGATCTCTGTGAGGATGCCCATGGTGGCCTAGTTTTGCTCTAGTTTAGTTTTGCAGTAGTCCCCACCAGAACCTGGTACTAATGAGGGTTGAGGGTGCTGATGTAAGTGGCCATCTGGCAGAAAAAATCCATCAACTCCAGGTCCTTTACAGGGGTGTACATGTTCAGAAGTTTCAAAACCAGCTCCTGTACTTGGACTTGTATGTGCCGCAAGCAGCCCGGCACCACATCAACATCCTGGAAAACCTCTGGTTACAGACCTGGAGAGAACAGGGTGGCCACTGCAGAAGAGGTGACTGAGAGTTGATTAAAAAAGACCCTGCCTCCCCATTCAAGCCACCAGATAGGCTCATTGGCTGGAGTCATCAGGATCTCCTGCAAGAATACCATGGGATACCCCCATCCTCCTGAAGGAAGAGTGCCCGACATCTCTGGAGACCCTTCCTGCAGATGTGGATATTGAGGGTCACGATCTTAAATGAACTCTTGGCTGGGGGGGGCGGGGGGGGTGAAGTAAATGGTTCAGTTCAGTGGGCCCTCACATGCCTCAATGCCTGGCATGGGGCCTGCTGGCTCATGTGGCACCCTCCCATCTATGAAACTGTAGGCCTGCCTATAAATCTGGGTGTTGCTGCTCTTGGGCCCTTTGCCTTCCCCCACCAGTGCCCTTGCAATAGCAAGGTTGCTATCAAAAATCACACCAGTGGTCCAAAGTGAGCTGCACCTTCCTGGTGTGCAGGTGTCAAGAAATGCAAGTAGCTTGCCCCTGGGGACCACTGGGACCAAGAGGTCCACACCTGGAGGGGACCTGCAGGGGACCTGCACCCACCACCATGGAGCCTGCTGGTTCTCGGGCATCCTCCAGCTGGTCCTGGAGCTTAGTGGGCTCCTTAGGCACTGTTTGAACCTCCCGGTCTGCTAAGACTCCGGACTCTGGTTGGGATTGGGAGAGGTCTGCAGCCCCTTGGGACAGGGGTGGGCGTAAGGGGGTGAGTGGGGCTCCCTCACAAGATGGAAGGGTAGAACTAGAGCCCTAGGGGGTCTGTGCTGGGTCCCCAACAAGATCAGCCTGTTGATCAGGGAATCCCAACATGCCCCCCTCTGGTGAAGGACCATGGGGGAGGATGGAAGTGAGGTTTTTCTGGAAGGTGGAGGGAAGAGACCCGGCAGACACTGAGTTGGCTTCGGAGTCTGCCTTGAGGTCCTGGGAAAGGGGATCTCCCTCAGGACTCACCAGGGTGAGCCACAGAGCCTCTGTCTCCCCCAGATCATTGAGGGGTGGGGTTCTGCTGCCGGACCTTCCTTTGGGTCAGCCTCAGACTCTGTGCCTGTGGTCTCAGGAGGTAGTCCCTGGCCAGCAGAGTGAGGGGTTCCTCCATGGACTCCTGTTCAGGGCTGTGCAGCCACTGTTCAAAGCCTCCTCCACTGGGATAACCCATTTTATCTTTCCTGGCGGTGGATTGTTGCGTGCAGCTGGGGAGGCCCCCAGAAGGTGAGCCTCTCTTTCTCCCAATTTGGTGGTCTTGGGAGGGGGTTCTTCCACTTCAGAGAGCTCCAGCTGTGCCTTAGCCTTCCTCTTGACTTTGCACCTGGAGGGGACCTGTACCCACTGAGCCATGGGGTGGTCCTCAGGTGGACAGGCTCCAGTAGGAGAAGTGGGGGCTGGGAGGGTGGAGCAGTTACATCAGTGGCAAGGCTAGAGGTGGAGGGGCCCTGCTCCCTCTCTTCTTGGCTGCTGCCCCCTTCTTTGGGACTCTGTCAAACTTGGTTGGGGGGAAGGATCCCCTGAACTTATGGTGGGGCTGGGAGTGGTGGCTGGGGTACCACAGGGGTTTGAAGAGGGAGGGATACCAGTGGCAGGGGCACCCCTCTCACCAGTGGCAACCGTGAATGCTCTCCTCTCCCAACCCATGGGGCACTCATGATGCAAGTGCCCCGGGACATGGTACTGGAAGCACCCCAGGTCCCCCAGTGTATTGAACACCCTCACCAGGGCCCCCTGAAAAGGAATTGCCAGGTACCCCTCAGCCTCCAGCCATGCTCCTGCTGCCAGCTGGATCATAACCTGGAGGCAGAATGAGCGCACGTGACGGAGGCCAGGGGTCTCAGCACCCCAGTGAGAGGTTCACCACTGGGGAGATAACCCTCCCCAGGGTTTGGAGCTGAGGGAGCAGGGCCCAATTGGGGGTATAGGAAGGGATGGACATGAGGACCACCCTGGTCCCCAGCTCTTCTAGACACTCGAGGGGGATGTACTCGTTCTCCACCATGAGCCCCCTCTCCACTGCCTTTTGTGTGTTGGCATCCAAGGCAAGGAAAAAGACCCCCTTGCCATGAAAGCAGGAGACCAAGATCTTGGGGGACCCCACTACCTGAGCCAGGACCTGCACCAAGGTCTCAAAGTGCAGGTTCTCCCAGTTGGGCTGTTGGCACTTCACCCAGTGCCTGCAGGAAAGGAGGCCCTGCTGCCCAAGCTGGAGGGGCCAGCGATGGAGGGTCCAGGCCCCCTGGCTTTGGGTCTTCCCACAGCTGCCTGTACATAGCTGAGGTTCTACCCTTGAGGGAGCGCATTGGTGGGGCCAAGGCTAGGGCCAGGGACAGGATGAGTGGGTGTGCTGGCTGGTGTAGTGCACCTGGTCCCCTCAGGAGCTGGTGGTCTAGGCTTGGGGCAGGGCCCTTGCCCTTCCCTCCCTCAGATGTGAAGGAGCCCTTCCCACTGCCCTTACCCTTGGTCCCCAATGGCAGGAGAGGGGGCTTGGAACCCCTCCACTGGGGGCTGGCCAGGGGGGACCCTGGCTCTGTTGGCTTCCTACGTAAGTCCCACCTGCCCCTGCAGCAGAGATTTCAGGCTTCTCTACCCTCAGAGGAGGTTGGTTGCACTCTGCCTCTGGGGTGGAGGGTGCAGGGGCATGCATCCCCTTGGGGGCTTGCCTGGGATCCATAGTGGGGGCTGCAGGAAGCTCTGTGGGGACATCTGCCCCACCACCCACAGAAGGTTCCTGCCTTGCCATTGTTCACATGAGGGCAGGGAAGACAAAAGAGAAAAACAAAATATCTAATAGGGGGAGGCTTGGGGCTGAATCTCACTGAGCTACAGCCCCACAGGAAGAAAAAAAAACTGGGAGGGCTATGCTTTGAGAATGTGGGGGCTGGGGAAACTCGAGCTGGCTTAATCAGCCACACAGCAAACATACCACACAAGAGCAAGACTAGGCAGGAAGATAACACAGGATCAGAAATAGTGAGATAGCTGTGTGGGAAGGCAGGAACAGTCAGTCAATTAGGGAGTAATCCAGTGCAGGTGTGGTATTGAATGGTGCAAGGTGGTGTAGCAGGGAATCTTCCTCTCTCCTGAGAGGGGGCAGCAGTAGAACAGTGGCAGCAGCAGCAACAGCAGCAATGATGGTAGGCGCCGTCCAGTTCAGGCACTTAGGGTGTGCTTCTGGTGAAAGATGAGGTGAAAGTGGGGTTTGGCCTGCCAAGGCAGCTGGAGCAGGCAAGGCACCTTTAGGCTGCAGCAGTGATGGTGGGGGAGGGGCCCACAGGCAGCACAGGCTCCCTCCCCTGGCTTTCCCCTTACCATGGCTTAGTGGTGGGCTGGACAGCAGGACAGCACATGGGTGCAGAAGCTGTGGTGTGGTGCTGGGGTGTGGTGCAGTGCAGTGGGCCCTTCCCCAAGGGGGGCAGCAGCGTGCAGCAGAAGACCCCCTCCCAGGGGGGGGCAGCAACAGCAGCAGCCCAAGGCAGGAAGGGGTGCAGCCAACTTACTCCCAAAAGCTCTGAGACCAAGCCAGCAGCTAGCAGTAGCCAGTGGCAGGAAAGGACCTGGCCATCTTCTCCCCAGAAGCTCCTGAGACCAAGCTTTCAGCAACCAGCAATAGCAGCAGCAGCCTGGAACATGGCCAGCTTCCTCCCAGAGGCTCCTACGCCAGAAGCTCTTGAGGACAAGTAGCCTTGAGCTGCTTACCAGGGCAGCTTTTTATACTGCTGGGGCCAGCACAGGTCCTGGCATCAAGCTCTAGCTCCCCCTGACTGAAGTTCTGGGAGAGCAGGGCAAGGTCAGTTTGCCTCAAGTGGCAGAACTTGTGCCACACCAAAGTGCATGTTCATGCACATGTCCTGAAGCACAAATTTCTGACACAAATTTGTGCCACTGATATTTAAGCTGCTGCAAGTACATGTGCCAGCATTTGTGGACACTCTCCTTGGGTGTGTCCAGATGAGCACCCACTTAAACCAGTTTGAGATGCTGCAAGAAGCATGCTGTGAATTAAAAAATGCTCCCCATGCTGCATATTTGCAGCACAGGCTCTAAATTTGATAACAGGATTTCTAGGTATTAAAAAAATAAAATAAAAGCACCCCAGAAAAATGTGGTGCAGAGCATGATTCTGCAGTGTGCCCTAAGACAAGCCAGGGGTTGGACCTCCAGAGACACTCTGGCTGCATTCACATGTGGGGCAAACACAAGTGGGACAAGGCTGCATTGTGACCCGGCCTGGGTGCTGTCCCAAGTAAGCAGGCACTGGAGGGGCAGTCTGTGTTGTTTCCTTGTGGGGGTGGGGTTGTGGGGGTGGGGTGTGTGGGTGGGTGTGTGGGGGGATGTGGGGTGTGTGGGGGGACTGAGGGGGACAATCACATGCCCCCCCATGGCACACAGCAGTAGCCAGCTGGGCCATACCTGCTGCTGCACCACCTGACCCATGGTCCATGCAGGGTGAACAGGCCCAGCCCAGCCCAGCTGGCCCCACTAGGGCACCTTTGGACACTTGGCATGCCTTTGGGGGGGACATTGGATGTGTGAGGGGGTTTGAGGGGGGGCATCACATGCCCATGCCCCCCCCATCTCTGTGGTGCACAGCTCTCAGTGGTGGCAGCAGCAGCCAGACAGGCCATTGCACTGCTTGATGTGGGCTCTGTGCTGAATGGACCCAATCTGGCTGGGCCCAGCCTGTCCCTCTTGCACACAGCTTTGGACAGGGCCGGGAAAGCATATGAAATTCCAGGTATCAAATTTAGAGCCTGCGGTGCAAATATGCAGTGTGGGAACAATTTTATTCCTAGCGTACCTCTTGTAATGTCTCAAACATGCTTTGAGATACCACAAGGGGGACATGGGAAGGGGCTGTGGGGAAGAAGTTGTGGGAGGGCAGAGGCCCAGGGAGCTATTTTACCCCACAGATTTATTTTTTTTGCTAGAGCAGTGGGGTGGGGGGAAAAATTGAGGCAAGACTCCAGAAATTACATTTTATACCTGAAAAAAATGTTAATAACATTATACATTTTCCATATATATATTGAATAATTGGGGATTGTCTTATATTCAGGGTTATAATATTTGAGTAAATATGGTACGTTATTTTAAATTGAACTTCCCTTTTACAAGTTATACCAAGGAATAGTACAAATATTCTTAAAGCCTAGCAGGATATTCATGTGCTAGAAAGAGCCTTCAAGTGACAGACTGTGAGAATTTATTTTTTCAAAATATTGCAATATGTTAATACTTAGATTTTCAATAAAGCTAAAAATACTTATTGACAAATGCCTCATTTTTAGTTAATAACATTTGCTTTAATGGTGCTGTAAACCACATCAAGTTTGCCTTAATGATGCAGCCTTATCATCTACAATCTGCTTTAGGCTTTTATTTGTATTTTAAATTTGGCATTTTCATTTGATCTTTCATGCTTTTGACAGTCCTGGATAAATGAAAACACAAATGACTACTGAATATAAGGTAATTAAAGCAAAAAAAAAAAATACAGTAGGAAACTCAGATAATATCTAAATCCTAGAATACATTGGAGGGGTTGTTTCTTTTACAGGTCTGTGATACTCTCATAGATTGTGATACAAACAAAATGTGTTTGGACTGAATCAACTGCTACAAATTGAAACAAATGATGATAATGTCTGAGATTCATTAATAACTAAAAGCACAGATACACAGAAGAGGATGGCTATAGGTCAATCTTGTCTTTTATTATTTGCATTGTAGACTAAATTGATGCCATTTCTCCTCACCAGCAAACAACTGCATATTCCAAATCATTAAATATGAAATTGGTAATAAAACTGTAAGAAGTGTTCTGTTCCCATACTGCCCCTGATGCATGGAGGAATTCCTAGAACAAATGAACCAGTTCACTAAACCACTACACTAAACTTTTTTTTTTCCGTACTTACCTATGAATGTGTGTACCTGGACATCCACATATCTTTTGACAATGGCCTACCAGCAGGTGTACTGTACCCACTGCTTAGCACACAAGTTATATACCCTCTGATACTTGCTTGCAACCATCTGTTGTCTCTCATTGGGCTCGTCTACATGAGATGCTACATGTGCAGTAGACTAATTCTGCTATGCATTAGCAGGCAGGCAAAAACTGTGCTTATGAACAGTAGAATTAAACTACTCTGCATTAGTATCACCTGAAAAATGTTCACCAGCACTGCTGCGCAGTAGTTCCAATTACAGCACATTAATAACCACAGACACACCCATTATATAATGGACTGGGGCAGGGACTGTTTTTCTCATCCTTTGTGTGTGCAGCACCTAGTACAACTGATCTGGATCTCTAATAGGGGTGAGGCACTGGTAAAATGGATATAACAATATTGATACAATGTGGCTGTGTCTACACAATACATTTATTACCAGGGATCCAGGTTTTTCATTTCTCATGGAAAAATTGAGTAAACCACAGATTTTACCTTTTACTGGACACAAACATGGATTTCTCATTTCACCAGAGAAGCCCACAGATTTTGCAGTTTTGTGATAAGCTCCCTGCAAGCTGGTATAGTTCCAGCATGCAGGGAGCTGGGAGGGAGTGGGAGGATGGCAGTCAGGTAGGGGGCACCATGTGTTTATACATGCACATGGCCCCAGGCAGCCCAGAGAGCAGCTCCTGCAGGTAAATAGGTTGGGGGGGCATTGAGTCCTCACACTGCGGGGGCGGGGGAGTTGGGCAGGGCTAGGGCTGGGACTGGGACTACTGCCCAGCTGGGCAGTGAGTGGGGCTTGGGGCCTGGGGCTGCAATGTGTGGCTACAGGGACCCAGCAGGGAGCAGGATGGGGTTATGGGCAGCTTGTCTGGAGGTTAGAGGTGCGGAACTGGCTCTCTGGCACTACACATAATCCCAAGGGGCAGGGGGGACCTGTGCTCCCCAGGTCTGTGCATGGAGTAGGGGCATGGGCAACTGGTGTCTCCTGATACTGTTGGGGGGGGCGGGTACCAGAGGCCAATTGACAACCAGTGGGGAGGGGGTCTCCCTATGGCCAATCGCTGCCACTGGCAGAAGTGCTGGAGGCAAACCCAGAAGTGCCAACAGCACTTCTATCATGCCCCCAGAATCTCAGGGGGGCAGCGCCTGGTGCCCCCCACTCTCCGGCCAGTGAGGGCCAATCTCAGGAGGGGAATATGCCCCCCCATGCCCTTACTATGCATCACCTATGGGCAGGGGTGGGGGTGGGCTGAATTTTCCACCCTGCTTCCCTGCCCCAGGGCCTCCACAGCCCAGTGGGTGTGACCTGGTGTGGCTGGAACAGTGGGGCCATGCAGAGAAGCTGCCTGCTGCTGCAAGCTTCATGCTGCCCTGGCGATGTGTCCACTTCATGTGAGACAGCTTTGATTGGTGCAGTCCTGCACCACTGCCCTCACTCCAGCCATGCATGCAGGAGGCACATTGCCAGGGAAACACAGAGATTGCAGTATCAGGTAGCTTTTCCTCATGGCCCTGCTGTTCCCTGCTGTGCTGCTCTGTGCCTGCTGGTGTGTGGAGGCCCCTGGAGTAGGGCAGCAGGGTAGGAGCCTGAGCCGATAGCCTGTGCCCACCCCACACACAGATCTGAAAGGTGTGGGTCCCCTCTGCCCCCCAGGGTATGTGCACAACACCAAGGAGCTGGCCTCATGCCCCACTGCCTGAGCACTCAGACTGCCCCACCCTCAGATCTGGGGGGCACGGGTCCCCCCTGCACCCTGGGGAGTGCATGCAGCAGCAGGGAGCCAGCCTCACCTGCCTGAGTTCACAGCAGGCAGGCAGCAGGGAAGAGCCACTGCTGTGGATCCAGGGCCAGGACCTCATAGCCTTGGCAGCTGGGCTGAGGGAGGCAGTGGACTGGGGGGGTCCAGGGGGATGTGGGGAGAAAAGTGAAGGGCACCAGCAGGACTGTGGGGGGCTGTTGTGGGGAGTGAGGGGTACCAGTAGGGCTGTGGGGGATGCTTTATTTAACCATGGATTTAAGGTTTTTTTTAACAGAAAATTTGCATTTTTTTAGCAGAGAATTTTTTTTTTTATTTTTTATCAGTGAAAACAAGGATCCCTATTTATTACACAGTTGACTAATCAGATGTATTTTAAATATCACACATCTACACATGAACCCCTATTAGGCTGGAGGAAACTAATTTACTCCATGGAAGGAGTAAATGTAAATACAAATACTATCCTGATTCAGAGTTGTTTACTCTGCAGCAGTGCACAAGTAGGTTCTGGAGGGGCTGGCTGGGGCAGGAGGGTGCTTCAGTGTTGGGGATGCTTGCCAGCTAGCCATGAACTGGAGCACCCTCCTGTCCCAGCCAGTCCCTCCACAACACACTGCACTGGGGGGAGCACCCCCAAGCTAGCAGGCTGACCCCCTGGGCAATAAAAACTGCATAGTGCTGGCCCCAGCTTGCCCAATGCCACCCGGGGTAACTTGCCACATGCCAAAGCAGTGAAAGGTAGACTGCAGCTACTTGTCCCCGTGGAGCTAAACATCCACACATGTCTGGATGTGCCCTGTGTGGGCAAGGCAACAGGCAGGAGTATGTCCCCCTTCTGGCTGGGTTGACAAGGCACAATTTACTCCTGGGTCAGCATCTACCTGTTCATTGCTGCACAGTAAATAACTGCACAGCGGGCCCATCTACATGAGACACTTAATGCACAGTAGCCTAACAACAATGCATAGCAGTGTGCCAGGCAATAAATGTGCTAATATACTACTGCACAGCAGTATTAGGCTACTTACTTAGGCAGTAAGCATCACTAAAAAACCATGCACCAGTGCTACTGTGCAGTAACAGTAGTTCCTGTGCATTTAGTTAGTATTTCATTAAACAAGTACTAAACTAAATGCAAAGTAACTACTGCACATTAATGAACATATAAATGCATCCAGTAGGATAGTATTGCATTTTGTATTATATTCAAGTAAATATGTTTTTTAAATTTTGAAACAAAAGATGTTGTCACCCAAAAGCCCTTCCCCATTTATTTATTTATTTATTTTTACCAGCTTTATGTGACGTCTCTAGCAATAAACTAATCAAACCATACAAGGTGGAGAAAAAGTCTAGTCCCGTCTGTCAGTCTCAGGCCTCACCCACGCATTACATTTTAGGTGTGATTAACCAGTTAATAAAATTATTAATCAGTTAAATTGTGACCCAGCTGCATGTTAAACCAATTAATTGTGTGATAAAACAAGCAATAAGCTACAAAGCTATTCCACAAAAAAAGATTAAATAATTTTGTAATTTTTCCTCCATTAATTGAATGTGTGGATAGGTGCTCCCCTGTGGCTGGAAACCCTATGAACTGGGAGGCTCCCAGCCACAAGGGTGTACCACCCACTGCCATCCCCACAGATGACAAGGCTCTCATTGGAACAGCATTCCCAGATCTACCCCAGCTATAAGCCCAAATAATTAGATTCTATACAAGGGACATTTATAAATGTGTTATAATTTGTTATATAATCTAATTATTTGAACCTTGCCTTGAATTTTCCCCCATCCAACTGCTACAGCAAGGAAAATAAATCTGGAGGTCAGGTAGCCCCCTTGCCCTGTGTCCTCCTAACTTCTTTCCCCTCACAGCCCTTTCCCCACTCCTTACTGTCAGGTCCTCCTTTCTCTGAGCCTGTGGAAGCCAGGATCAAATTTAACAACAACTGGGCATGTCTACATGAGATACTTAATATAGAGCTGACTTATTTGCTCCACAGTAAATGTCTCAGCATCTACACATGTGAATGTATTAGGCCACAGGAAACTAAAACACTCCACAGCAGGGTGATACTTGTAAATATAGGAACTACCCTGTTTCGGAGGGGGGTTTTGTGCACAGCAATGCACATGTAGACACTGACCTGGCTGGCTGGGGCAAGGGTACTTCAGTGAGGGGCTGCCTGCCAGCTAAATCCATACTGAAGCACCCTTGTGCCCCAGCCAGCCCCTCTGAGGAACATTGAGCTGGGTTGGAGCAGCCCTGGGGTGGCAGGCTGACACCCATCCTCCAAGTCGTGCCAGTCAGGGATGCTCTGACCAGGCCCTATGCTGATTGCAATAAGCTCCAGAGTTTATCCATGCGCACAAATTGCACATGTATATGTGCCCACTGACTTTAAAATCAACATGCCTGTAGTAATTTGCATATAGGGAAATTATTACAGGTACCCATAGAATTTGTTCATCCAGATTTGATTAATTTTATCATTCTTTTTTTAATTTTCATGATATTTGTCTAAAGCCAAAAGTCTCATGATTAAGCATATAGCTCATTGGGCTCAGAATGAGTGGAGTCAACAGCATTTTGAGCCATGACAATCCAAAGGTCAGAATTACTCAGTAAATGTGTGTACTCCAGATACCCCTCACAAAGGAACCACATGCTAATTAGCCCTTTATGCATGACTGGATTCAGGTGTTCTTGTCATGAGTCCTGGGATCCTCCACAAATTTACATGCAGATGAGACTCAGGGCAACCTGATCCAGCTCTACATCATGGAGGATGGGAGCACACTAATCATATGTGACAGGCTGAGAGAGGGGGATGACACAGGGATTCTGAGTGAACTGTTTGAGGCCCAGTTTGGTGATGTTTGCCAGACACTTAAGTCTGGTGAAGAAAAGTGAATTCCTGGAAAAGTCATAATGTGTTCAGTGTAGTGGCTCACCATGATGAAAAAGAGCACTGAGGAAAACTGAGTACAATGGGCACTATTATGTGTCTTATTCTTATAGGCTGTATTAGTCTATCCTTGTGGTAGACTCTGATCTGTAGACTGCTTCTTGGCCTGTTGACCAAGATTCAGGATGATGACTAATGTGGCTGGAAGATTTAGGAATCATCAGTGGCAGCAACAGCAACATTTAGAAAAGCCACAAGGCCTGAGAACTGTTCATTGTGGAAGACAATGAATGAAATCTGGGAGAAGTTAACAGTTCTGCATAAGCATCTTCACAAGGCAAGGATTTCATTTGGGTATTTCAAAGCTAGAAATGACTCAGCTGGGTTTCAGCAGGTTGATAATGCAGGGGATGCTCAAGGATTTGGTGCTTGATATGTCAAGCAGATGCCAAAAAACTTGATTTGGGAGGTAAAGTTTAGGGATGAGACAGCATATCAAAAGTTCTGAGAGACCTACAAGGAAGGAAGGACTATCCTGTACAATTTGATACTGTGGCTGTTGAGGACACCCAAGATGGACTACAAAAAATTAAAAGCCTTGGTTAGGGAAAAAGAGCCTTTGTCCCCAGCAGGGAGGTTTACAGGGGATAAAGCTTAAGAATGTGGAAGGGAATGTTTGACAAAAGCTTATAGAAGCAGCCCTAGGACTTTGGTTGGCTGCTAGTACATTAGATTGTTCCAGTATGTGCACTTCATTACCATTAGAAACTGTGTAGGTAAGAAAGCATATGGCATGTGATGTGGGAGTGAAAGTTTGCTGAAACGATCTGGGAGAAAGCAGAGAAACTCATATAGTGGCTGAGTGTTAAGAGCCAATTGACACTAGAAATGGTTCTTTGCAGAATGTGGGTCAGGACCCAGAGGAAGGATGGAGGAAGAATATGGAAAGCCGTTGTGAGCTTTGGCACAACATTTTGGTTGGAAGGCAAGGAATTTACTAGTCTTACAACAACTAGAACTCTGTAGAAGATACCTCTCATTTGGGCTTGAGTGAAATGGGGTGGTGTTGCTGGCAGGACATACAAGAACCAGGTAAGGAGTATACAATGGATTTATGGAAAAGAGAAGACTGGAGATACCTAGTAGATCTAAGAAGATACAGAGATGTTTAGGCCTAAGAGGTGGCAGAGCTATGGCCACAGGCTGGGGGTTTTCTAGGAAAAAGGCATGAAAGGGTCTAAGACAAAACTTAGATATTTTATACTCCTGCTCCGAGTTGGCTGCATTTAATCAGCTTTATAGTTCATTTCTATTACTGAGCACATCCTGCTTTTGGCAGCAGTTTAATGATAAACAATGTATTTAAAGAAGGTTCCTTGTATATGAATGTATGATGAGGAGTTTTTTCCCTTGTGCTGGCTGGTGAAAATAACTTCATCTTATATTCAATTAAATATGATATGAAGAAATTCATTACCTTGGAGACAAAACAACTAAAATCAAAATGGATGATTATTCAAATTATTTTATTTTGTTATATTGTTTTCTTCCACTTACTAGTTTTAAAGCTTTCACTTTAATATGTGATAGATTCTGCCTGACAAACCTTGAAGCCTTCTATGACCAGATCTCACACTACCTGGACGCGGGAGCCGAGGCTGATACCATCTTCCTGGACTTTAGAAAGGCCTTCGACACAGTTTCACACCATATCCTCATTGGGAAGCTAGCAGACTGTGGAGTGGATGCCTACATGGTCAGGTGGGTGGCCAACTGGCTTAGGGACAGCTCCCAGAGAGTGGTGGTGGATGGTTCCTTCTCAGCCTGGAGGGAGGTGGGCAGTGGGGTCCCACAGGGTTTGGTCCTCGGACCGATATTATTTAATATTTTCATCAGCGATTTGGACAAGGGCATGGAGAGCACCCTCTCCAAGTTCGCTGATGATACCAAGCTATGGGGCAAAGTTAGTACACCAGAGGGCAGGGAGCAGATTCAGGCTGACCTGGACAGGTTGGATTAATGGGCAGAGACAAATAGGATTCAATTTAATAAAGACAAATGTAAGGTACTCCACCTGGGAAGGAGGAACCCCCAGCACACCTACAGGTTAGGGAGTGTCCTTCTCAGCAGCTTGGAGGCAGAGAGGGATCTTGGAGTCATAATTGACTCCAAGATGAACATGAGCCAGCAGTGTAATGACGCTATCAACAAGGCCAGTAGCATCTTGTCATGCATTAGCAAGCGCATGACTAATAGATCAAAGGAAGTGATGCTTCCCCTCTATGCAGCACTGGTGAGGCCACAGTTGGAGTACTGTGTCCAGTTTTGGGTGCCACACTTCAAGAGGGACATAGAGAATCTGGAGAGGGTCCAGAGGAGGGCCACTCGCATGATTAGTGGCCTTCGTAATAGACCCTACAGGGGAGACTGAGAGAGCTGAATCTCTTCAGCCTTCACAAGAGATGGCTGAGGAAAGAACTTGTGGCCGCTGATAAATTTATTAGGGGAGGTCAACGGGGAATAGGGGATGCGCTGTTTACTAGGGCGCCCCAGGGAGTGACTAGGAATAACAGGTGTAAACTAGTTGAGAGTGGATTTAGGTTAGATATTAGGAAGAAATTTTTCACAGTAAGGGTGGCCAGGATCTGAAATGGGCTTCCAAGAGAGGTGGTGCTATCACCTAGCTTGGAGGTCTTCAAGAAGAGGCTAGACAGTCACCTGGCTGGGGTCATCTGACCTCAGTCCTCTTTCCTGCCAGGGGCAGCGGGTTGGACACGATGATTCATTATGGTCCCTTTCAACTCTACAGTCTATGAATCTATGAATCTGTGTGTGTACATATATTATAAAATATACAACATAGCACAATATAATTTACTATATTTTAAATAATGGCTTAATATTTAATATGAATAAATGTTTCAACATTTTTATGTTTATGAATCAAAATGCCCTCATATTTCTCTTCTACAAAAATATTTTGACTTTTTTCCTGACCTAGAGTGAAAATAACATTTTCAAAATATTAGAATTTCTTAAGAGATTGAAACTCCATTTTCTAGTCATCTCTAATGTCTAGAGAGGCTAGGCAAAAGAGTAGCTTTTCCTGGGATTGGAACTGCATTAGTATTTGCATTTTCAAGATCTGGTCTCCACAGGGCTGTGAAATCCTTAATTTGTTTATTTCCCTGTTGAAGAAAGTAAATCACAGTTGCAGCCCCCAAATGTTTGTGAGTTTATCAAAAGAAGCATTTATCCCACATTCATTCTACTCTGTCATTAAATCCTCTGGATTATATAGCTGTTGTTGTCTTTTAAATTCCTGGTAAATATGTTGCTGACAACCAGCTGTTCTTTTCTATGCACCATAACCAAGCCTCCTAAAGTAGATCATTAGTCTGCTTGCATCCATCCACTTTATTTGTCAGTCAGTGCAATTATAATAGCCATCTGCAACTGTAGCCAGTCTTTTCTTTAAAAAAAAAGCGATATGCCAATACCAAGGGAGGAATGAAGCTGTTACTGTAGCATGTGTTAACTCTTTCATAACCACAATACAGCAGCCAGCAGCAGCCTCTTCAGTCTGTGAGTGATCTCATTTCTTTCTGTCATGTCATCAATCACCATTTCGAAGCAGCATAGGCTGCCAACACTAGGCCTGGTTAATGCCTTTAAGTGCAGCTCCAGGCAAGAATGGGTACATAAACTGAACCACCAGACATAGCTTTGGAAGTCATTAAGACTTTAAAAACTCATCTGAACACCAGTTTCTTCCCTTGGCAAGCAGCAGCTTACAAGGAGTCCATTCTTGCAGCAAACTCCTGTGCCAGCTGTGTTAACTCATTTATTTTGGCTAGAAAATAGGAAGTGTTGGGGCCTGCAATTCATCTATTCTCTACTCATTCATCAACCACCATGCTCTAGGGATGGAATAAAGTGGATAATGGGCCTTTTCAGTCCTTCAAATCATATTCTGATATCTGGCAAGCCCATATATAGGCGAAAAGGAGAGCCTCAATGGTACTCTAGCATTTTGATTAATCTCACTTCTCCAGGATGATCCTAAGGTTCTATGCCTGGGTATCAGCCTTTTCTAAGGAGAACAAACATAACTTGTCCCAAAAGCTTTCTAGTTTGATTTGCTGTCTCTTCAAAATTACACTGAACCCTTAGCTTCCTTCAGTGCTTCCAATGGTCTGAAGGACCAAAAAACTGCTATCTCAAAACAAAACAAAAATCAACTCATGTCACAAAACTGCTCCATGTAGACATTCTGTGGCATTAGCACCTTTTTGGGTACAGACAGAAGTGACAATTTTCATAGTCACAGAAAGCAGTTTAAAGCTGTAACCTAACAGAAGTGCACAGCTGCAGACAGTTTCAAAAATGGCGAATTGACTGAAAATCTGACCCCTCTTTGCATGAGGTACCAGATAAAGACGTTTCAAAATGTAGCGTCTTTTGAAACTTGTGTCTGCAGAGCTCCCAGTCTGTCACTGTTTTCAGAATAAGAGTGGGGGGAGGTAGCAAAGGGCATTCAGCCTGGGGGGGCGTTTCAGACTCCCCTGGATGGTTGGGTGGGTCTACCAGACCTCTCCCCCCAGGTTGGGGGGGGGTCCAATTCACCCACTCAACCCTTCAGCACCAGATGGGGAACCCCAAGAATGAGTTCCCTCCACTGTCTTTCCCCCCTCCCATTCTGAAAAGAGCAAACACTGGCAGGGAGCCCTGGCTATTGCCAGCAGCTAGATTCCCTTACTGGCTGGAACCAACAGTGAACTGCTGTTTGGTCCAGGATAATGTTGTAACTGAGAACGCTTTGAAAAAATTCTGAGTTACAGCTGGGAGCTGTGCTTCTATCTGTACATTTACTTTGAAACAATAGGTGTAGTTATCAAATACACTCACCCCTCAACCTTCCTTCTTTTCTCACTGAACTCATTATCATTCATGGTCATAATTAACTCTGAGGTAATGCTGAGGTTTTGGCAGATAGAAGGAGGTCTACATAGAGCTGGGCAAGAAAAATGTGGGGTTGGTTTCTTTGAGCTCAACATACCTCCTTTTAGGGAGACATTTTAGTTCTGAATGAAAACTAAAACAAAGCAAAATTATTGGCTAATCAAAAGTCTTGAAAAAATGAGATGGCTTGAAATATTTCATTTTAGCAAGATCAAAACCTTTTGATTTGACAAAATGAGAGTGTTTCAGTTTGACTTCAAACCTCTTTTTTTAGTTTCTTAATTAGAAGAAATTAATCAAGTCATTTCAAATTGCAAAAAGCAAAACAAATCCACTTTGAAAATATCAAAATTGGTCATTCAAAGTGTTTCCAGAATGTTAAATGGCTTCTTGTAAATGAAAAACTGATGGAACTTCAACACTTGCAGAAGTTTGGGTGTATTTAGCTGGGGGGGGGTCTTTTTTTTCTTTTTTTTTTGCCAGTAAAAGCTTTTTCTGGTGAAAAATGTAGCCAGCTTTAGCTCTGAGGCAGTAATGAGTGACAATTTTCACTCAATAACAGAAGTATGAAGAGAATGGGAAATACACAGGGACTACTTACAACCAGTTAGGGTGTCAGTAAAGTGATGTGATGATTGTATTGTGAGGATGAGTCTGAAACTGAGACTCCATTTTTGTTAGGTGCTGTACCAACACAGAACAAGATAAGTTCTTGTCTCAGAAAACTTGTAACTTAACTACATAAGAGGCAAAAAGTGAAATAGATGTACAGGATACACAGGAAATTAGTGGCAGATCTGCATTCAATGGGTCAAAAGACCCAGATTATACTTTTCATTGTATCTGTT
This sequence comes from Alligator sinensis, assembly GCF_000455745.1. Taxonomy (NCBI): domain Eukaryota; kingdom Metazoa; phylum Chordata; order Crocodylia; family Alligatoridae; genus Alligator; species Alligator sinensis. The sequence continues at coordinate 161,640 of NW_005842093.1, read as the reverse complement.
GTATACTAGGCCCATGCGAGGTGGAAAGTATTCACTTCGGATTTGGATTCAGTGATTCAGAGGGATCGTTATTTGATTCAGTGATTCATATCACTGTCCTGATTTGATTCAGCTGAATCTGAAGATATTTGACACCGAACCTTATTCAGCCATAGACTATACAGGCAGGCAGTGCCGGTGGGAGCAGGTTGGGGAGCAGCCGGACAAGCCCCAGCTTGAGCCGGCAGGCCTGGGAGAAGCCATGGCTCATCCGGCTGTGCCCCCGGCTGCTCTCCAACCAGGGAAAGGTAGGCAGTGCTGGCAGCCCCAGGAGAAGCTGCAGGGGCTGGGGGGAGTGACCGGGGAGCTGGGGGATTGAACTGGGGAATTGAAGCAGGACCTGGGGGGGGAGACCCTGCTTGTTCCCCCAGCCCCTGACTATTTCCCCCAGTTACTGGTTCAATCCCCCAGCTCCCAATCATTCCCCCCAGCACTGCATGCCTCACCCCAGTGGGAGGGGGGGCAGACAGGGAAGCCCCCAGATGAGCCATGGCTTCTCTTGGGGCTGCTAGCTCAAGCCGGAGCTCCCTCAGCTGCTCCCACCAGCACTACCTAGTGCCTGCCTGTATAGTCTATGGCCGAATCTCTGAATCTCTCAGAATTGGGCTTCCAATTTGATTCAGAGAAATTAATGGATCTCTTGATTCATTTCAAATTCAGAGATTTGACTGCCAAATTGGGCTGAATCTCCTCCGAATCGAATCAGGTACCAAAGCTTTGCACAGACCTACATATACCATAGCTTCATTCAGTACCACAAACATATTTTGATAAGCTTTGAGGTGGAAAATTGATCTTGCATCACTTGATCTCTGTAAAGTGGACCTGAAGTGCTCTCAAGGTAGCTCAGGTATATTTTCTACAATATGAATTTGTTTGCTGTAGTTTCAACTAGATTGGGAAATTTGCCTTTCTTTCCTGTTGATAATGTGACTTGTGATAATAACAGTTTTCCAGTCAATTGTGCTATAATGAGGAGTATGCTAGTTATGCAGGAAAGGTATGTAAACTGATAAAATTAGTTATTTTAATAAGGATGTATAGAATGATCTCTACATTTGAAAAAAGATGAAGTAATTCATAAAATGTTCCAGGAAAATTCATTAAGGTCTCCAGATAAGCATCACAAATACCAGGAATAATCTTTGGTTCTATTAGATTCTAGTGGCTATAATCTTACATTGGGATCTCAGTCATGCAGGAGGTTATTCAGTGCTGAGAAACTAAAAGTCCAAGAGCTTTTATGAATGGCAATGAGAAAAGAAAAGTGTATATATGAATATGAATAAATGTACCTTACAAAGCATCATGAAAGGATAGGATGGTACATGTCCAGCACATGGGACCAGGGGAAATGTGGTGCATAAATATGAGGTGCATAAATATGAAGAGAGGAGATAAATATGAAGAGAGGAGAAAATGAAGGTGTGCACAGATGTAGTATTTGTAGCAGGGCAGATTGTCATGGGGTTTGAGCAGGATCAAAAAAGTAGTACTATAGGCATAGACATATGTCCTGCTTCCAAGCATTATCCAGGAAGTGAGGGCATGTGGTGCTGCATCTCTTGCACCGAGTGACTGGCAAGAACACACATCCCAGCCTACCTCATAGTGACCCACTCCCCAGAGGTTCCTAGGGAATCCCCAGGGCAGAGAAAAAAACCAATTGGTTGGCTGGCTGGAGACCCTACATCTACCTTTGTGGTGGTAGTAGATAGTCAACTTCTTGTCCGTTCCTGTGATACCATTAATACTGCACAATGGGCTTATACTGCCATTTTGCCTTACAGACCCTGGTCCCTCAGCTCATACCCCAGTCAAATCATAGAATGGGTTATCCTGGCCACATCTATACAAGACATTGAGTGCATGGTTGTTACTTCACAGTTATTTAGTACTTGTATCAACAAATACTAAATGACTGCTCAATAGCTGGAGTTACTGCACAGTAGCATGGTGAAACAGCTTTTTTTGACACTGACTGCTCAGTAGCTCATTACTAATGCATGGTAGCATTGTCTCTCACTTCCTGCCACATGATGCTATGCAGTAGTAACGAGATACTGCACAGTCAGTGTCTCATGTAAACATGGCCCCTGACGCCAACCTGGCTATGAGAATCTGCCATTTGTACATGGTAGCGTATGCTTGCGGGCATAAGAAGGTGAGTGTATCTTTATGTCTTCCTTTCTGCCAACAAATCCATGTCCAAAGAGATGAAAACTACACAGTAATGCAAAGTGTCTAGGATGCTATGGCAGAAACTCCAACTGTGGAGTAGCTGTTCTGCTCCAAAAAGACAGGTAGCAACTGGTGGGAGCATTTGCTCCTGACCACTTGGAATGATAAACAATGGTAGATAAACTCCTGTATGTCCATCAAGGTGGTGACCTTCAAGGGGACATGAACCAAGCTGTCCACCAAAGGAACAGTGCCCCTGATTATGGAGAACCATATCATCATCTCTGTCTGGAAGCTTGGTACCCCCAATAGCCTCCTGCCCATCAACATACAGTTCAGCATTTGTCAAATGTGCAGTGCAGGAGGTGTGTTTGGTGATCAGGCAGGTGCTGGCACTACAGTTCATCTGTGGTCAGTGTCACCTGTATAGGATTCCTACAGTGTGTGAGGTTGTTGTTAACACCTATATTACCACCTTTCCCCCTGCACTTCATGCCCAAGACTTTGTAAACCACAAAAGCTTTTTCTTGGTCATGATGCATGGCATCATAAACCATCTCAGACATTTTACACTTGTCAATTCCAGATGCTTGATCAAGGTCCATGGTGCCAAGATATTCAGGAACTTTGGACTCCCCAAACTGATAGAGTTTGGGAGTTTATCTGATGGGGTTTCCACCATCAAGGTGAAAGGAATGACTATGCTTACAGTGCTAATCGGGCACACATGCTACCCAGTACAGCTCTGCTTGATGAAGCTGTTTACAGGTCACCTGGATACCTGTAAGGAACTCTTTAACTACTGCTTCAGCAGCTGCTGCATGGCTGTGGAGTGTGCATTTGGGTATGGATCTGAATCTGGCAGTTGCCACTTTCCATTGAAGTAACTTTATTTATTCATCTCCTTATATTTAAACAAAAAAAATTGTCTGCTGCTCCATAAGAAGAGCAGGCTTCACTGCCCATGTCTTCCATACTCCAGCAATGAAAACAACACATTTACGTAATGAAAATAGATTTTATTGAACAAAAAGTGCATTTCTTTCCAACCCCTAAATACCAAAGATACAGAAGTAATAAAGCAGCCAAAGAAGGACAAAACAATAAAACAGTCTTTAAATGGGTTTATGCAGGAGCAGCCCAACACTTTATGCTTTCCTTCTCTTGGAGTACCTAATCCTCCTAGGTGACTTCAAGTCCTGGAAGAGTCAGGCAAGTTTGATAGCTCTGTATAGAAGACAGCTGTGCTCTGGAATGTGAAGCACCATGGGCTACTTGAGGGTTCAGTATTGTTTTCTATTGCAGATAGGTTGGGTCATGATCAAAATCACCATTAACCTCTCACCTGATACATGGAAAAGCATGCCTGATCCATGTTCTGGCAGTAAGCCCTGGAACTACACACTGGACTTTGGATAGATGTTGGATTTATGAAACACTACAACCTTCCGGCATCTGACTCCTCAGGTACCGCTCCACTTTTACTTGTGTTGCTACATCCCTCTCCCCACCCCCCACCCCCCACCCCCAGTGCAGCCTGTCCCTCACCCCCTGATGCTGCCATTTCCATTTTCACTGACTGGCTTTCTTGCCTGCATTGCATGACAGCCTCTGGCTTCTTTACTATTCCTCCCATCCAGGAACAGCACACACACCAACTGCAGGTGCTTCCTCAGCCTGATGAAGGATTTTTCAGCATGAAATCTTGCTACGATATATTTCTGTAACTAACTATTCAGTTGGTCTGCTAAAACATATCAGATTAGATTAACCCAAAGGAAAGGACCTTGTCTGCCAGTTCCATGTCCTTAGAACAACACCCCTAGCACCTGACCAGAAGCATGTAGGGCCCTGGGCACATCTAAGCCCCAGGGCTGGGGCTGGGAGGGAGAGTTTTCTGGCAGCTGTTGGAGAAGAAGCTCCTGCAGAAAAGGAAAGAAATGGTCTAGTATGTGACAGATTGGCTGCCTGAGATGCTGCTGGTGCTACTGTGCTGCTTACTAAGTTATTACCTGTTGCCATTTAAATTGATGGTCTGAACTGAGGCTGTAGGGGAGGAGGAGGCCTCATTGGGGCAAACCACGGGGTAGAGACCCCAGCACCAGTGAGGGCACACCTTAACACACACGCACAGTCACACAACGAGGGTGTACCTTAACACACATGCTGGAGAAGTTCCTGCAGGAGAGGAAAGAAAAACTCTGTGACCGTTTGGCTGCCTGAGATGCTGCTGGTGCTACTGTGCTGCTTACTAAGTTATTACCTGTTGCCATTTAAATTGATGGTCTGAACTGAGGCTGTAGGGGAGGAGGAGACCTCACTGGGGCACACTGCTGTGTCATGTAGAGGCCCCAGCGTCAATGAGGGCACGCCTTAACACACACACAGTGTCACCCATGTCATTAGTTTTGCTTAGCAGCAGGCTGAGGTGCAGTTTCCCAGAAACTCCTGAACTTATCTCCTTGAAAGCTGTCAGGATTTTTGGCCTCAGCAGGGTCTACCATGTCTGCAGTTTTCACCCTACTGTGCCTTAACACACACATGTGACATGAGATTTGCTTGTCAGCAGCTTTAGGTGCAGCTTCCCATAAACCCCTGCACCTATCTCCTTGAAACATGGCAGGCTTTGTGGCCTCAGCAGGGGCTAGCATGCCTGCAGTTTTCACCATGCTATGCCTTACCACATGTAGCAAAACCCCCAGTTTTTCTTTCTTTTTTATTTTAAAATCCATTCCCTCCCCTTCCCCAACCATTTCTGACTCTCTTTACCCTCAATATTCCTTGTAAGTGATTACAAGTAGTACTAAGTAAGCTAAGATAAGTTCTACAGAAACCCTACAGAAACCAGAAGCCTTACCATTGTATCCCACCAGACAATGAGGACACCTGGATCTGCATGTATGCATCTGAGCAGGACTGGCCCTTGCCTGGGCATGTCCTTCTCATAGGAGAGACAGCCCATCCCTATAAATGGGGTGGTAGAGTGTGGCCTCCTTGGGATGCCTTCTCCATCTGAACCAGCATCACGCCACACCACCTATCGACCCAGAGGCCCTGCTGGCAACCCCCTCTGGACAACACCTTGCTGGAGAAGACCCCGACTCACCATCGAGGATCAACTCACAGCCCAGGATAGGTAGCTATCACCCACCTTCCTTCCCCAAGCAAAGGACCTGGACTCCGTCCCTACACACATTGACTTCAATCCCTCCATCAAGCTTTTTTCTTTCCTGCTACCATTGTATGGGTGTATATGTGAGTGCTTGTGTGTGTGTGTGTGTGTGTGTGTGTGTGTGTGTGTGTAGGAACCAATAACTTTGTGGGGCTGTGTAGTGTGTTGTCTGTTTAATAAACCTGTTATTTTGAAACCCCGAGTTGGGTTTTTGTCTTATTGACCTCCCGACCCTTCTCCTTGATTTCCTGACTATTTCACAGCTTTCTGCCTCTCAGCTTGCAGCCCCCATCTCCCAGCTTTCTGCCTCTCTGTGTCCTCGCTGTCTCCTCCTTGCCACCAGGCTTTTTTCCACCCCAGCATCAGGTGACCCTGAGTAACCCTGGGGCACATTGACCCTAAGTAACCCCAAGCCCCAGTGACCTCAAGTAACCCCAGAGCCACTTGACTTTAAGTAACCCCAAGAACCAAGTTACCCCAAATGCCCCCTAGGGTTAACACACAGCCATGAAAGTGCATGTTTGTATATGTGTATTGGGTGTGTGGGTATTGACAACTAACTTTTGTCTAATTTTTGGTGTGTATGTGCTTGAATTGTGATAGGTGTGCATGTGCTCAGAATGGTAATTTTGGATGCGTATGTGCCTGAGTTGGTAGTGTGTGTATGTGCCTAGTGTGTGTGTATGCACCTAATTGATTTTTGTGTGTGTATATGTGCAATTGTTTCACGCCCTATCATCCAACAGTGCAATTTTGATATCCTCAGAGTTGCCCTGGACCCACAGGACAACACACACACGTTACATGAGTTTTGCTTGTCTGCAGGTTGAGATGCAGCTTCCCGGAAACCCCTGCACCTATCTCCTTGAAACATGGCAGACTTCATGGCCTTAGAAGGGGCTACCATATCTGTAAGTTTCATCCAAGTAAGGAAAGCAATGATAAAGTTAGAAGCAGTTTCATGCTTCTGTATTATAGCATAGTGGTAAAACGCTGAAACAGCAAAACAGTTTCAACAAAACAAAATGGAATAGTGGTTTTGAAATTAAATGAACTTGAAACAAAACAGTGTCCCATCAAAGCAAAATTGCAATGGAACAGTACTGTTTCACACAGCCCTAGCAGCCAGGTCATGCATGAAGGGGTTCCATGGCTTGGCTTCATAGAATCATAGACAATTAGAATTGGAAGGGACCTTAGGAAGTCATCTAGTCTAAACCCTTAGGACCATCCCCAACTAGATCATTCCAGCTAGGGCTTTATCAAGCCTAGCCTTAAAAACCTCCAGGGATGGAGATTCCACCACCTCTCTAGGTAACTTGTTCCAGTGCATCACCGCCCTCCTACTGAGAGAGTTTTTCCTAATATCCGACCTAAACCATCCTTGCTAATGAGTTATGAGTTCATCCATTAACTCATTAACACACAGACTGACTGAGGTGTGAAGCTGGCAATTAATAACCACCCTTCAACTGAAGGGGAATGGAGAGGCACCCACAGTTCAATAGTCGCCTGATCTCCATCACAGCCCTGCTTCCATAAAACAATCAGTTTAGTTTTCCAGTTCAAATGAACTGGCCTACCCTACACACACATAATGGAGGGTGAGAAGTGCAAAGGGTTCATGGGTCTCATGTGATGACTTGTCCCACTCCTTCCCCACCCCTGAAATAATGGGAGAAGTTCAGGCACAGCTTAGGTGTTCCTTTCCAGGGTGTCCCTCATTCCCCACTTTGGTACCAGACTGGTACACTCAAACTTAGCAAGGTCAGACAATCCTCAAGTTGTTTCTTGCTGGTTGGGTCCCTGAGACTGTGATAAGAAAAACTTTTTTCAGTATCCAACACATAGTAACAGAGGGATAGTGCATGGAATTATCATCTTGGTGTGGAAAGGATGACTTATAGCACAATTTGTGTGGGCTGAATGGAAGCCTTGGTATACTCTCTATTCATCTCATTATGCATCTCATCCATCTCACTGTGTGAAGGCAGAGGACAGAGGGGCTCCATTCCCTGGGAGCCCAAGGGAAGACCTCAGTTTCCTCCTATACCAGGTTCATCTCCTGTGTCTGTGTTGGGTGGGCTACATGCAGGCCTCTCCCAGCACAGTGGCATCCAGTCCTTATCTATGTCCTGTAAGTGGTGGGCAGTATCCATGACATAGCAGTGCTAAACAGGATTGTCCTACATGAAGATGCAGGAGAGTTCTTCATAGTAGATCCTCATGATCCTGCAAGCATCAGACACACAGTTAGCATCTTGAGGTCTCTTATGCTAGAGTTTCAGTACCTTCACCTTTATGAGTCCCTGCTTCCAGTTCTGCTGTGCCCCTGGGTTTCCATTTCTTCAGTGATCTGCTTAGAGACTACCTGGTTTGGGTGGCTGGTCTTTAGTACTCACTGGCTCGCCTCCTCACTCCTCACAGCAAAGTGAGCAGGTCCACTGCCTCCTCTCAACTCTGATGCTGGAAGGCCTAGAAGATCCATTGGAGATGGCTAAGGGGGCCATGACTGAGAAGCTCTGGGGATTTCCACTATAGAGTTCATTGGTAACTTGCATTCAAGAACCATTACCAATGCTGACTTAAAGCAAATGGTTGTGGAGCATGAGATAACAATAAATGTATGAGATGACAATAATAAAGCCACCTGTGACCTGTCATCCCTGGTCAGTAGAGTTCTGTCTTAAGTACCAGAGAAACCACTCCTAGTGCAAGAGTGGCTGGAGGAGATGGAAAGAGGCACAGTAAAGTAGGAAGCCTGGAGGACTGCCTGGGTCACCTGTCACCAGAATTTGTACTAGACGTGCACTGATATATTGGTGGCATATTGGATTGGCAGTGATAAAAGGGAAATCAACATTATTGGCACTTGGGCTTTTTTGGCCAGGATAGCCAATAATGTCATTGATAAATGCTGTGTGCATACAGCCACAGCATGCACATGGCCAGGAATGCAGCCAGGCAGCTTGGAGAGCAACCTCTTTCTAGTAAGTCTGTTGTGGGGAAGGAGCATGGGGGAGGCAGATCAAAGCCCCCATGGTGAGGGAAGGAGTGGGGCAGGGGCTGCTTCAGAGCTGGAGACAAGCCCTGCCCAGCTAGGGTGGTGAATTGGACCCTGGGAGTGGGATGGAGCCATGGGCAGCTCATCCAGGGGGTGCGGGAGAATGGAGAGGGGGAGTGGCTCCCCATGATTGCCCCCCAGGGGAGGTATGGGGGGCATGTGCTCCCTGGATTTATGTGTGGAGCAAGAGCAGGCTGACCACTACAGGCTCAAGGCCAGAGGCTGTGTCAGCCTCTTCCTGGTAGGGGGGCTGGGTTGGTGCTATGTTCAGGGCAGGCAGGGGCAGAGAAGGCAGTGGTGCCACTAGGAGGGGTGGCTATGGGGAATTTACTCAGTAGCCACCTCTCCCAGCACTGCCGCTGCCTGCTCACTTGGAGTGTAGCCCCAGCCCAGACTCTCCCCATCACTGGGAAAAGGCCAGTGCAGCCCCTGGTCCTGAGGCCACAGCAGGCAGCTCCCCCTTGCCCCACACACAAGTCCATGGGGCACACCCCCCCATACCTCCCCCAGGATGTGAGCAGCAGGGGGGAGCTGCCCCCTCCTCACCCTTTCACCTCCCCTGGACAAGCCACCCATTGCTCTGTCCTGCTCCCAGGGTTGCATTCACCACCCTGGTTGGGCAGTACCTTCCCCTGCCCCTGTTACACTCCCCCCCTCCCTGTGGGGGCCTTAATCAGCCCCCACACTCCTTCCCTCCTCCAAGCCCCTTCCCCAGACAGATTTACCAGTAGGAAACTTCTCCCTAAGCTGCCTAGCTGCATTCCTGTAAATTGGCTATTGAATCGGTATCTGCCAATATGGCTGGTTAATAATCTGCCATCGACATCAGCCAAGAAGATCTTTATCAGTGCACCCCTACTTCGTAGCATGACAAACATATAGACATCCTTTGAGATATTCAGGAACAAAGCAACATTTCCTCCTCTCCAGTACACTATTGGACAGTTTTGTTGCATGGTAGGGACTGAGTACTTCCATATGCTTGCATTTTATAATAGTATTTGTCCCATGACAAAAGTGTGAGCAAAGCAATATCTGTCCATACCCTGAAATGTCCATAAGCGCAACAGGCATTTCACCTCAATAGGAAAGATTTAGGTCAACACTGAACGATTTGGAAAACCCCACCCCTTCTTGTCTTTTTTAATCAAATGACTTGTGTTTACAGCCCACAAAATCAATTGTTCTTTAACCTCTGCTGACAATGCTGATGGATTATTCAGCACCTGAGCAACTCTTTTTTTTCCCTCACAATGGCTTGCTTTCTCTCTCATCTCTTGCATTCTACCTGAATTTATAGCTGCATTCCAATAAGAGCTGACTGGCACCTTTTTCTTGGTTAAATGAAATGTAGGTGAAAGACTACTACCCTGTAGCCTTGTGTTTGGGAACGGGAAAGAATGAGGTTTAGGTGCTTGTTTTTCCTTAGACAGAGTGGAAAGGAACATTTCTGCTCTGAGTTAGGCAAGGCAAAGACTTAAACTTGAGTTCCCAACAGCCAAGACCAGCTGCTTTACACGTTCATCTATAGGATACACCTGTTTCGCAGTAAGAAAAAAAATCAGGCTTGCTCCCAACGTGGATACTTCAGCATCCTTCCATTTTCACTGAAGTGATTCAAAAGATTCCTCCGGTGAGAAAGGAAAACAAACTTTGGGACCTAAAAACTGTTTCAAATTAGAATTGCCATTTCTTCAGTACATTTTAGCTCTTCTTTCTATGGAGCATGGATCCACTCTTGTGAGGGCCAAGGTAGAGTCAGCTACCTCCTGGTTTCCATTTTGCCCTTTATCCCTCTGCAGCCTGTGGATCGAGTCACATAGACTTGAGGTCTGCAGAGGCAGAGGAATGCTCTGGAGGCAGGAAATGAGCAGGCCAAGTTAGTATCACTGGGGAAGCTACTTATTAGGATTATCTTTAGTAGCCTGGTTGCAGTGGCATTTGACCACCAAAAATGTGAGGTCTATCAGGGTAGTATAGAATTACACAGAACTCCACTTGAGATGTCCCACCCTTTCTAGAGACCTATGGGGATCCTCCAGAATTGGCAGGTGCATTCTGTGTCAACCCCCACCCAGCAATTTATTTTCATGAGGAAGAATTTGGTTCTGGCCAAACACACCTCAATGTGTACTTTGCACACTAGTGAATAATGCAGTGGGTTCACAGAGTCCTACAGGAATCTGACTTATATTATTTAATGAATTCCTTTAATAAAGAGTGCTGTCTTCTGGCAAATGAGATCATGAATCATTGTAGCTGCTGTTATGCTTACATGTATCTTTCTGGATTCTACTTTTAGCAAATACAACTTGAGCATCTCAGGACTCTTCCTTCCTATGAGAAGTACCACAGGGTGCAACTCTGGCTCTAAGTCAATAAATGTTTTGCCATTGACATCAGTGGGGTTGAGATTGCATTCCTGGAATTTAACCACCTATGTCTAGGGAGCTACCTAAATCATGGTGAGACAAAGGGTTTTTCTCAGCCCACTCACAGTGTGTAGAGCCCATTTTACAGTGGCCCCAGCCCTCAGTGCTGATTAGTGGAGAGTCCTAGCGGGGAGGATGGACGAGGGGTCAGTCGCTATCTTAATAGCTGGCTTCCCTTTGTGTGGCCCCACCGCTTGGCACTGATCGGCAAAAAGGCTGCAACAAGAGGAGGAGGGACAAGGGGGAAGCTGCCATCTTTTTCTGCCCTTTGTGCCACCCCGCCAGCTGGCAACTTCACTTCCTGGTAGCAAAGAGTGCTGGCTCCTAGTGGGGAGCCAGCATTTTATTTTTATTCGGGTTTTTTTTTTTTTGCTGATTTTGTGAACTATCCCAGATTTCACAGTTTCCATGAAATCCATGAAACTGCAAATTAAGTCAGTCCCTATCTATGTCTCCATCTCCAGCTCCCTTCCCCTCTCTCCCACATTTCTGTACTCACACATATTTGTACAGGAGCACAACAACTTTGGAAACACTGCAGGTACTCAGCAAAGACTACCATGTATAAACTAGCAATGAGACATTGACTTGCCTTAGATGTTGTTTGTATTCCTTCTTTCAGAGGTTCAAAACAACCTCTTTAAGAAACTCTGAGATATGTCTCTATTAACCTTCTCCCCAGCCTTCATGACTTAACCTTTTGGTCATCCTACAGCCTTACAATCTGAACATTTTATTGACAATTGCAGTTAAAATGGATGTTGATTTAGCCAACTCTGCCTGTAGCTGTTTTGAAATTTTTATTTATATTCACCTTGTTTGTGTCCTTAATCTCTGCCAAGCATGTTCATCTCCTTGCCATGTAACCAGTGCATCATCTTTATTTTCACCACCAAAAAATGTCAAACATGACCCATCTTTCCTTTCAGTTCTCTCTTCCTCCACCCCGTTATCTGGAACAGGGCACAGCCTCTCTCTTTGTAACTGTCTATTGATTGTATATGTCAACTGCACATTTGTGGGCACTAAAGGATTTGATTTTATTTCCATCTTCTCAATGATATCTGAAAAATTACTGCTCCTGGGGATGTTTGGAAGCAGGATTCTTGTCAACATGTTTTATAATGCATTATTCACATATAATTGCAGCACAGCAATGTGATTACACAAGATATTTCCTTTGACATCCTTAGATATCCCCTTGGTTAATATATGCTTCTGCAGTCCTGGGAATATAAAACTAGGGTAGGCATGAGTGCCCTATACCCTCTTGTACTTGTTCAAATTTAGTGTTTTTGTATAAACCATTCAAAAATACATAAAAAGGAGTGATTTTTCTAAGCCCTTGCTGACTGTTGCTGCTGTGCTTTTTTTATTGTTAAACTGGAAAATTCCCTGCCACTGGTGGCTGGTCAGAGGTTCTAATTGTCAATGCCACTTCACTAAATGGACCACCATTAAGGAGCAGAATCCAAACCAGTTCAACTGGGAGGATTTTAGTGACACTCCCACATCACTCTGAAACTCCCTTTGGCAGAGAAAAGAGTACTGATGGCTACACAATCATGATAATTATATGCATATGGGTGTAAATGCATACCACCACCATGGAATTACTTGCTGAGCCAAGGCCTGTCCTTATGCTACAAGGATTGAGGTAGCTCTTTTAATAATGTAAAACACCCATGGCACTGAAAGTCCAATCCTAGAGATCGGTTGCATAATGGAGGACAGAGAACTTCCACTGAATGCTGCTCTGGACATTGAGCTTATATGAATGAGATTCCTATTCACAGGCTGCATCTACATGAGATGCTGACTGCACAGTAGCTTGTGACTAGTGCATAGTAGCATTACCTGGCATGAAGTGTGATGTGATGCTACTGTGTAGTAGTAACAAGCTACTGCGCAATCAGCGTCACCAAAAAGCCATGCAGGGATGCTACTGTGCAGTAACTCCAGTTACTGCACAATTATTTAGTACTTGTGTATGCAGCCGCAGCCACACACGCACACACACACACACACACACACACACACACACACACACACACATTCCAACCAGCCCTCACCTGGTTGCCTGCAATTGCTAAGGGCATGACTCAGTGGCCCAGGGGGCCCCTTCCCATCCTATATTCCTCCTGTATGGTCTTGTTGGGGCTAAAGGTATTTTACAACCCAACAGATCTTTTGTACTGGAAAGAGAGATACCAGGCTGAGTGTTCCTCTTTGTTTAGAGGGGGCCCTGCCCAAGTTCTTCAAACCAATATGAGGCTTGTTTTGGAGTTAACCCAAAACATGTTCCCTCTATTTCTCCAGGTCCAGGTAGGACCTGACTATCTGCCCCTGAGGGAAGCAATGATATTGCTCAGTCTGTGCCTAATCGAGATAATGGAGGTAAATAGCCTCTATCCCTGGTGAATGGTGAGGTTGGGCACCAGTGCCAACTATCTGCTTCAGCAAGGTGGTCAGCTCACATATGTCTGCTCCCTTAGAATCCATTGTTGTACTATATCTCAGAAGCTTGATAGTACCTTTGATCTGTTACAGATTACAAGATGCAGACATGAGCAGCACGGCCCTGCTATTCAAAACCTGTTCATTCAAACTGGCCCTATTAAAACAAAATGTAATTTGCATACATGAGTGGGAGGCTGCTTTATTCTATATTCAATATCGTTATCATATATTTGCACACAATGGGTGCAAAGTGATCTTCCATCCACACCGTAGTGAGAGACCACTCTGAACTGAATACTCTAAATATAACTTGCAAAGGGAATTACTGGTCTATAGTCCACATTTAGGCGTTAGATTTTAATTAACCTTTTTTTGTATCCTAGCATCAACTTTTCAGACAGCCTTTTACACAGTCTAAAATAATCCAATTTGACTATTTTTACCCACATACCATACCCCCCTCCCCCATAATTGTGAATGTCTTAAGCAGGGAAGCTATTTTTTCTGCCCAAAATAAAAGCACCCTGCTTTGATTCCTGCTCCATCTGGCAGCATTAGTAGCAATTATATTCAGACAGCTGAAGGACTCAGTTGACTTAACAGGTCATTGTTCTTCATTCAAAAGGTGTTAACAATTGTCTTTCCTTTTTAATGGTCTCAGTATTCCACTAATTAAGTTAACCATTCTTTCAATATTTTTTTTTTTCTGTCTGCTATCTACTCCTGGTCTCTCTTCCCTTTCACAGACTTGAAGACTGGTTTAGATCTTTTCAAAATCATTGATCCTCCCATGGGAACCAGTCTTCAGCAGCAACCAGGGTTTCAGACTTTGGTTAAGCAGGGAAGGGAGGGTGAATGAACTGAAGATTAGGCTCTAACCCCAGTCTATACAGCCATAATTGGAAACATCTTTTGTTCTCCATTCTGACTTCTCAGAAGCAAGTTTTATTTCTTATTGGAGGTATGTTGTTTTCAAGAAAATAGGGTATTTCATCTTTGAGACTATCCAAATAAATGAAAGACTGTGCATATCTTCTGGTTTATCTTGTTTCAGAGTTAAGGTATAAGAATAAAATTATATTTAAAACTTGTCAAGCAGAGATAAAAAAATTATCCTATGCTAATGTTCTGGACCAAAGAAATCTTTTCAAATGCCTTCAGATTTAGAGAGCAAAGAATAAAAGCATGAGACTAAAAGAGGGGAGAGAGAGAGATTAATTTTTTTCTTGTGAAAGCAGGAATATGTAATCAATAGGGCACTGGTCTGCAATTCAGTAAACTTAAATTTATTTTTCTGTGCAAATGACTACCAGGGTGACCTTTGGTAAGTCATTTAAATTCATAGGGCACTTTTACACATGCTCCGGGGATGGAGGGCATGGCGCTTTAATTAGAGTGGCTCTAAGAGCAGGTCTAATTAAAGCGCCTCCCCATCTTGTGCATCACCATCCCCACTTTTAAAAATTGCTGTGAGGATGCTTGAACTAAAGCTTGTTTGATAAGCTTTAGTTCAAGTGCCCCACTGCCATTTTTAAGTGCAGGGACACTGATACATGAGACTCAGGAGACTGCTGGAACACAGTAATTGCCATGCTGTAGCAAACTCAATTACTTGAGTCTGCTCCAACTTGCTGGAATTCTAACACATTGGAGCAGCCTCCGTGCTCATGTGTAGGTGCCCATAGATTTGGAAGGCACTTCAGAGTTCCTGTACTTCAACTCCCTGCACAAATACAATCCCAGAGAAGGGCCTGCCCAGCCTCTTCTTGCAAACATCCAGGGAAGAAGATTCTATATTATCCACAGGAAGGTTGTTCCATTACCCTAGTGTGCTGACTTAATGTTACTTCTTTGTCTGTAAAACAGGGGTAATACCTGCTTGTTTCAAAGGAGTATAGTGAAGCTGAAAATCCATTAATGATTGCATAGTGATTAGATTTTGGTAATGCAATGACAATGTAGTCATTGAAGTATATTCACAGTTTCTCCATTGCTACAGCATAATAAAGTAAATGGGAGTCAATAGAAAGACTGAAAATATTTAGATTTCAGTGGGTATTGTCTGAAACTTTAAGGCATGTGTAATGGTCATAGAAGATGAGTTACAGGGATTATAACTTTAGAAGTCCCCCAAACACATCAGATATGTTGAAAAGATAAGATGTATACCAGTGAGTGGAAGAATACAAAGTTCTTGTATGTGACAAACATTCCCCGTTAGCTAAGAACACTACTTTGTTTTTCATTAGATACAATATTGAAGATGTGTCATCTTTAATCCATTTCTGTCAAGCTCAGTTGTCAGAAAGAGTGAAATGTATTTCCAAAAAGACATAGCTAGTAATCTCTAAAAGCACATTGTAACCACATTCTGGTTTTTCAAATTCTCCAATCAGTGCTTTCTCTTATGGGCATGCCCTTGTACCTAACAAATTATTTCATTTTCAAAGAAAAAAAAAGTTATTTTTTCCTGGCAATTTTTTTTTTTAATTTGCTTTATTGTGTTTCATAGATACAATACTCAAGACAACTGAAAATGCATCAGCATTTCAATTATATCAATGTGAGGAAGAAAGAAACAACATTATAATGTAGCTTATTTCCATCACAGCCTGTCTTATAATGGTTTAAATGTGTCCAGAGATGGTTAAAGCTATAATTTTGAAACAAAAGCTGTTCTGTCTTCATTGAATGATATGATATTGGGAACAAAAAACAGGAATAGCTGACAACAGATGTTTTTGTCATTAAAATATTCAGTATTTAGAAAGAAGCTAAGTAACAACCAGATTCTTTAAACACATATGTGAAGTGTGACTTTATTTGTATTTAAATAAAATATGTTCTTTTATAATTTCATAGATTTCATAGACATTAGGACTGGAAGGGACCTTGGAAGATCACTGAATCCAGCCCTCTGTCCCAGGGGCAGGAAGTCAGCTAGGATCAAAGGATCAAAGGATCCTAGCAAGATAAGTGTCCAAACATTTCTTAAGAGTCCAGAGGAGGTGCTTGCACCACCTCTGGAGGGAGTCTATTCCAGCTGTTGGACCCCCAATTCCCATTCAGCCATGGTGCTAATGAGCATAGCACTGCCAAGCCTATAAGCGTGTTGTGGAATTTTTTCCCCAAGGTGGTGTACCTTGCATTTTTCTGTATTGAATGTCATCATGTTTTATCCACCCACTTTCTAAACCTACAAGGTCAGCTTGGATCGCCAGCCTAGATCACCGTGTGCACGTGCATCTTATAGCACTTCAAAGCCCTTTGAGACATTGCAAGAGTCACATGCGGGAACAAAAAAATTCCCCATGCTGCAAGTTTGCAGTGTGGGGGCAAAATTAGACCCCTGGATATCCAGGGGTCAAAAAAAAAAAACACTCCACAGAACAGCAGGACAAGGCACGGTCCCAGACCATGCCTGGAGGCAACCTGGGAGTTGGTCCTCCAGGAGAGAGCACCTCTGTGGTGCTCCTGATGCCCCCGGCACTGTCAAGGGTAAGTTAAAGATGTGGGGTAGGGGTGGTTTATGGGTGTGGGTGGGCATGGGTTGGTGCAAGGAGTGGCAGGGGGATGTTAGAGGGTGTTGGGAGTGGAGGGGGATGTTGGGGCTATGGGGAGTGGTGGGGGGATGTCGGAGAGTGGAGGGAGGGGGATGTCAGGGACTATGGGGAGTGAAGGGGGATGTAAGGGGGTATGGGAGTGGCAGGGGGGATGTCCCAGTGGGTGGGTGGATGGACCTAGCTTGCTAGTGCATGGCCATGGATGGGCTGGGCTGGGTCCATTCAGTATCTATGGAGTCTGGGTCACACAGTGCCATGTCACTGTCCTCTGTTCCTGTAACACAGCCACAGCCACACACAGTCTTGCTTGCCTGCTGCACCCAGATCTGGCCGAGGCCACACAGCTGGTGTGTATCTGCAGAAGAGCTGTGCCTCCTGGAGCTACACATCCTGCTCTGGTGCAAAGCTGGACTAGCAAGGGTCTCCCTCTGCCCGCAGAAGGGGCAGGGGACTGGGGTGTCTGTGAAGCTTGCCATATACATGCCCATGGTGATGGCCCCATCCCAGAAGCTCCTGTCTATTTGTAAAATTCAAAATAGTGTGGGCCCTAAGGCCCACCTGGCTAAAAGTAGCCGCCATTGTATGGGGGCTAGTGGGTGAATTTTACAACAAAATACTTGTGACAATTAATGAAAAAAAGAGGAGTGTTGTGTGGGTCAAAGGGTCAAAACATGAAAATAAGTGCCTGAGGGGGACACGGAGCAAAGCCCCACAAGCTGCACCCACTGGTCCTCAAAGGCATCCAAGGAGCTGGTGGATGCTGCCCCCTGGTGCTCTTCCCAGAAACATGAATGGACAAGTGAGAGGAAAGCCACCCCACAGTTTCTGGGCACCTTCCTGGTCAAGTACAGGGCCCACTTGGCCAGGGCCAGGAGGAGGTTGACCAGGAAGTCCCAGGACTTGGTGGGGCCATGGATGGGGTGACCAAAAACAAAAAGGTGGGGGGTGAAATTTAACCAGAACCTCGGAAGGGGGTTCTGTAGGTGGAGGTGGAGGGGCTGCAGCCTGGCACACTCAAGGGTCATGTGTGCCAGTGTCTCCCTCTGTCCACAGAAGGGGCAAGAGCCCGGGGTGTCTGTAAAGCTTGCCACATACATGCCTGTGGTGACAGCTCCACCCCAGAAGCTCCTGAAGGCAAGTAGCCCTGAGCTGCTTGCTAGGGCAAGTTTTTATATAGCTGGGGCCAGCACAGGGAAGGGTTCTATACTGCTGGGGCCAGCAAAGGGCCACTTTTTATACTGCTGGGGCCAGCACAGGTGCTGGCCCCAGGCTCTAGCTCCCCCTGGCTGCAGATCTGGGAGGAGACAGGCAGGGTTATTTTGCCCCAAGTGCCACAATTTGCCCCACACCAAAGTGCATGTCTGGGCATGTGCTCTGAGCCAAAAAGGGCTGGCTAATATTTGCAACACTTCTATTTGAGCTGCTGCAAGTGCACAGGTCTGTATGTGTGGACGCGCCCATCTTTGCTATACAAGATCAAATGCAACACTTTACATAATAACATAAAATGGAGAAAAGATCTATTTTTTTGCAGTCATAACAATTTCACTTCATTTCAGTTCAATCCTTGAATAAGCATAGTGTCTATTCCTCTAAAACCTCTAATGATTGCTAATAATAGGGAACAGCAATTAAAGACAAAATACGGAAACTATCTGCAAAGAAGGCATGGTACAAGAAGTATTAAATTATTGGAAAGCTGTTTACAGTTTGAATTATCTTTGACTTGAACAGTACTTGTTATAACTATAAATAGATAAATGGTCTCCTAGTTTCCTGTAGTTTTCTACCACTTGTGTCTTGATTCAGAAGTCTTCACATTCAGTGATTTTTATTTTATTACACTTCCATCAATGCAGGCTCTCTTTCAGGGAACTACTTTGATATCAGATAGTTTCATTTCAGTTCCTAAGGTGATAAAAGCCAATTTAGAATCACTTCCTTTATACACAACAATGTAAAGCACAGAATATGCTGATGATAATAGCAGCTGTAAAAAGGATGGAGATCTACTTTTACTCACCTATCCTACTTTCTGTTCCCTTTGGGGTTATATTTTCGCTGTGGAGGGATGTAGTTACTATTCAAGTACAGTCAGCTAATAAGGCAACTGGAAGCCATTTACTGGGGCACACCTTGACTCAGGTTTGCAAAATTAGAGACATAAAGGTTGGTTACAGTTTATTCAAATATCATATAACATCACTCTCTTCCACATCAGAAAGAGAGTCTGAAATAGCAGGGGAGGGCACTTCATGACCAAAAAGGTTCTTTCTAGCATTATTGGTTGCAAACTATTCCCTTTCTGGTCATTCTAAGAAGTCATCTTTTGGTTGTCTACACGGCGTTTTTGGCACACACCCAGAGGAATTCTATTCGGGGATGTATAATCCTGCATATGTGGACCGCTGCATAGCTATGCACACACTGAGCATGTACACTGGCAACAAAAAGAGAGAAAGAGGGCACATCTACACATGCAATTAATATGAATCACTAATCTCTGGAGTTTATTGTTCTGGAGTTTATTGCTCCTGGGCACGTTGTTTGAACGCGCGCCTAGGACCACAGCATATTGACCCAGGGAGCTCCAGGGGGCTAGCCTACCAGCCCTTAGCTCAACAAGGTATGGAAGGGCTGGCTGGGGCATGAGGATGCTTCAGTGTGGGGCTAGCCAGCAGGCAGGCAGGGTAGCATCTACACATGTGCTGTTTTAGAATAAAAAGCTCCACAGCAGGGTAGTACTTCTATTTATAAGTACTACCCTGCTGCAGAGTTAATTAGTTTACTCCAGCCTAATATGGGTGCATGTGTAGATGCAAGGTGTTTACTGTAGATATAATTAGTCAATTCCACAGTAAATGTCTTGTGTAGACATGCCCAGAGAGACAGAAAGGAACGGCAAGGTACTTGTATGAGCCCATAGCAGTTCGCAGTCATCCATGAGAAAATGGGAGCCACCTGTTACGTCTGTGTATTAAAAACAATGTGAAGCCCTGACATTTTTGTGAGAAACAGAATTATTGGTTTCCAGTTCACTGTGTTGAGTACTGGTATGTGATGCAGAGCAGTGTAGGCTTTCTGGAAGGCAGAAAATTCTGAACCAAGAGATCTTAGTTGAAAAGTGACTCAATATTTTAGTCATAACTGATCCAGATTCTGAACCATCAAAGTAGACAATATAATATTCTCTCAATGTAAGATGGGTACAATTGGCAAAACTTTGTAAGCTTGATCAGGTACAATGAGAAATATGAACCAGATATAAAATTTGCTTGAGAAATGTATGGGCTGTCAAAGCTGTTAGAGGTATTAGAGGCAGCTACTGTTTTGAAAAGAAATTACTTCTGAATTCTTTTTCAGAACTTTTAGAATTTTTTTTTTTCCACAGAAGGTGTGAGGGATAGATGTGTGTGTGTGTGCATATATATACACACACACATTTATACACATGCACAAAGACACACATATATATGTTCATACATATATATACACCATATATATATATATATATATATATATATACATATGAATATGCACATACATATGCTGGGCTGAACATCAGGGATAGGAAGCGCTATCTAAGTAAAAGAATAGCATTGGCACAATATCAAGTGGCTACTACTTGATCATGAACAAATTTAGACTGAAAATTAAAATGGTTTCTAACCAGCAGGTGAGTAGAGGGCTAGAATATTCTCCTCAACAAAGTAATAGGGAAAAGGAACTGAACTGCTTCAAAATGCACTTCACCAAGTTTATGGAATGGATAGTATAATAGGGTAGAGTAGCAATGTTGTTGGAGCAGTAAATAATACATGTGATACGTGGTTTCATGTGTGTCACATCCCCATAATGGGGCTGAAAAGAAACTTGACATCTGTGTGGGAAGAGTTTAGTAATCCCATATTTCAGGGCTAGTGACCTGTAGGGGCCAAAGAGATTTTTTTTCTTTTTTCTGAAGAAATTTTCATCATGAGAAAGTGTCACCAGCATGTGTAGAGTTGATCCAAAAATGCCAATTATAATTTACAGGGCATTTTTTTTTAATTTCATGAACACTTCCCACTTGTTGAGAAGTATTTAGGTAAAATGATATACGTGCATAAAAATGAAAATCACCAAAAATTAGGGTTTTTTTCACTTTCAGTTTTGGTAATATTTTTGGCTTCCAAAACCAAAATTATATTCCCTTCCCTGCCCCACAATACCCTCCAATACCAACTATGGTAAACATCAATTGAATATATATTTTACCTACAAAGCCATACTTCGTGTTTTGACAAAAAAGTCACATGGGACAAATCAGTTTTGCCGTGTGAACTACAACTGGTTAAATGATACAAAAAAGATTGTTGGGATCATATAATTGATCTTACATATAGCATGGGCTTCCAGGTCTACATGACTATGACTATGAATGCACAAAATACTTACAATTACTCTTCTAAGAATGGGTATTTGAAGTGCAAGCTTTATTAGGTGCTATCTAATATTCATTAGTGGCTTGCCTGAAAATGCAATTTGAGTCTGGTGAATAATCAGTCACACAGAAATTAAGAAGCAACTAAAGTGAATAATTCATGAACCACTCATTTTACATAAATATCTGGTAAATGCATATGAAGAGCAACTATGTTTGTTGATGTCAATATAGTTTGTAAACATTTCTTAAAATAAAATCTTAAATTTGTAACCAATGTTATTCTCTTTAATAAAGAGATGATCAGATAAATGAGTATTGTTGTGAAATTTAAAGCAGGCTCACCCACATCAAAGGTTTTAAGATAAGTGCCATAACAATTTTTAAAAAACAACCTCAAGATAAACATATAATTAAATATACTCTCCAACTAAAAAGAAACTACTGAAAGAAGGAAAATGGAAATGCCCTGATATTTTTACCAACACAGCATGCATATGTTATTTAGGGAAAATGTTACTTTAAGGAGAATCCAATTAAAAGTTAGCAAGAAAAATGCATAGCAAATATTTTATCCTAAAATATATCTTTATTGTGGGACATCATATTAGCTGATTTATTGCTCAGAGCGACTCTATTGTATCTACTGAGCTCAATGAAAAAAAATCCAGGTGTTAATTATTCACAGGTTTAAAAAAAGCACATGAAAATATTTATTTACATTACCAAAATTAAAAGAAATTATACTTTACATACAGCTTTAGTTAATAAACATGATGCCACTACTGATTCTGTAGATGACTTGGAAACCAAACAGCCTGTAGCAATTGCTATGCCTATTTATGAACTTAATGGGCTAATTATAGCACTCCCTTTTCCTCTTCTTCAATATGGGCTTATCCTGAAATTTATGAGTCTACCAAAATACAGATAGAGCCAAAAATTCCTTGAGCCTTCCCATTTTGCCAGTACATAAATTAATTCCTCAGCCAAAACCTATTTCCTTCTTTTCCGTAGCCTGTTCACTTAACTATGCTCAGTTGCTGTTATTCCTTCCAAATTTTTACAGCTATATATTTTACATTACCTACCAGCATAGCTAAATTGCTGAAACATGCAATGTGCCTTGGCTGCTCTTTCACTTGCCTATTTATAGCAGGCTCTACAGTCAACACACATAGCTCACTGGTAATGTTGCTAATAGGACAAACACTACAAGACTCTAGAATAGGCATTAGGGGAAGGATATGAACCTGGTTAATTGGATAAATTAACTTTGTTAGAGCACTTGATCGTGACACCGTGGTATAAGATAATGTTTCCTGTAAGAGCCCAAATTGTCTTGCTTTGTTGCTATGGCTTAGTAACTCATGATAGAAGAGTTAAATCATGATAGAAGAGTTACTTACCAGTTACTGAAGATCTTTAAAATGCACTGTTCATGTGCACATTCCCACATGAACTGTGGGTGTACAGGCAGCTCTTGCACTCATGCTTTGAGAACATTTTACATAATCAATACCAGCCATTCCATTCACATGGACTTGCTGTCCACATACTATGCACTGAGATCAGGAAGGTAGTTTGTCCTTCCTCCTTCTCTGTTTTCTCATAGCTGCACATTCCCACAGTGTCAGGGACTTCAAGGAGAAGCAGCAGGAGATGGGGGTGATCAGGATATGGAAGTTGCATATAAATAAAACATCTCTAAGACACCTGGAGGCTATTAAGCCTGATTTTGTCTTTGTGTGCTTGTCCACATACATATTTCACTATGAGCAACTTCAAGGCAGTGTCCCAATCCACATGAATGCAAGCTACAGAGGTCACGAAAGTATTATTTTGCCAAAAGTAGTGTCCACTTTACCAGCCTCTGCAATGGCCTAAAGAAGGGCTGTCCAACTGATGGCCTATGGGCTGCATATGACCCATGAATGTTTAAATAAGGGCCCATGGGCTGCCACCCCCTTATATCCTCAGCGCTCTACTCTTTCCTCCAGTTTCAAACATCATTTCTTCCAGTTGTCACCAACCCCCTCCATTACCTGATCCAGCTGCTCTCACAGCCTCTTTCCTCAGGCTGCCAGAATCTCTGGGCTTCCCTTCCTTCCTCTAGCTTTCATATTCTTACTCCCTCATGCCATGGATAAAGAGGTGTAGCCAACAGAGGAGACAGCTATGTGGCAGAGTGGCCTGTAGGATGGAAATGATGGGCTGTTGTGGCTTGTATGATGAAAATGATGGGGTGCTGTGGCCTGCAGCTGTTCTGAAGTTACACAGTTCTCCTGTAGTGGTGATGAAGGTGTGCATTAAACTCCAGGGGGCATTTTGCTGATGTTTGGAATAGAGATGTTCCCAAAAGAAGCCAATTGAGCTCTGGTGGAATGAGTTCTGATCACTATCAGCAGGCCCACCATAGCAGCCATTTAGCATAACTTGACAGTCTAAGAGCCAGTTAGGCAGTCTCTGGGGTCGCACCCACATGAGCGTGGACGTTTGGTTCTCTGGGGACAACTAACAGTAGCACACTTTGTGCTGCTGCTAGTTATCCCTGGAAAATGCCTACGCCACACACACTTTGGCATGCAGTAGGTTACCTGGGATGGAGGGGGAGGCTGGGGCCAACACTGGACTAGCCCCAGCAGCCTTACCTGGAGTTCTAGGGGCCTCCCAGGGATGTAGCAGTGGCAATCGTGCCACTCAGAGCTTGACTGGGAGCTGGAGTTTGGCTTCGGCCCTCCAGGCTCTGGTTTTGAGAGGCGTCCGCCACTCTACTTTTTTTTTTGCATGGGTTATTTTAACCCCTGAATATCCAGGGGTCACACACCCATGCTGCTCCCTTGCAGCACAGAGAACAGCTGAATGTTCAGTATGTGGCACCTGCAGTCATGTGCAGCGCCACATACCACATGGCTAGACTTCTCTGGATGCAGCCTCAGTGGAGACTGTTGTGTCTCTAATTTTTTGCTATGGAAAGAAAGAAAAATAGAAATTACAGGACGACTTAGTCCTGTTCAGATGAAAGAACAAAGATAACCTCACATCAAGTATATGTAGAGAGGTTTCTAAGAAAGTGAAATCTGGAGAAAAAAAATCAGCAAGCAGCGTTGCTTACAAAAGTGAAATTCTATGATGACCTTGGGCAGATACTTGGAGCAAGCCTGAAAGGAGATTCTGTCTGCGAAAAATCTTGTATTGGGTGATCTTACACCAATGCCTGAAAAAAAAAAAAATTAAAATGGTCTAGAGACCAAAAATGGTTAAAAATAGTGTTTTTGAAAAGGTGGTGCTAGGCTAATGGCTATTCTGGAACAAGCAGTAGAGTATCCATCTTAAGCCAAGGGAGATGAGAGGAACTGAAGAACAGGAAGTGTTTATGTCCATATTGAAGATGTGGAGAAAAGGTAAAGTTCATGTGCCCATACGGGCTGGAAGTGTCTCCAAGCTCAAATGCCTGTGGCACATCTGCACCCACCACAGAACATACATGCAGACAAGTACTTAAAGGAGAAATGGAGTTTAGAGTGCTAATGAGTGTGGAAGCAACCCTAACCCTTTTTGTTGTCAAATGGCACTACAATCCAAGCAAATCTTTCTGCTAAGAAATATGTTTATTTGTGCAAATGATGCAGCCAATTTGCAAATCATGTTATATAGAATTTTCGGATATTTGAATAAGACCAGTACTTTTCTTTTAGACATAACAGCAAGGTAAGAACAGAGTAATCATCTTGGAATAGGATCTACATTTCAAAAACTATATCAAAATATACTTGGTATCACCCTAACTCCATGAGAGAAAAATATACTTGGTATCACCCTAACTCCATGATAGATGTCTACAATCTGAGTTAAGGTACTTTTCCAAGTCCCCATGGCAAATCATTAGCAAAGCAAGAAACAAAACTGAGATCTCATAGAAACCGTTTCCCTTCCTGAATTAGTAGGCTGCCTCCTAAAAAAAAAGGCAGATTTCTCTATAGTGCTCAATTTAAACCCATTTGAATTGTACAACTTTCTGTCAGTAATAGATTCAGTCAAAGAAAAATGCAAAGCCATTCTAAATGTATTAATGCTGTATAAGTCCAGACTCCTCCATGATACTTTTTAGAGGGATTTATACAACTCTCACTGCTTTTGTGCAGTGTTTAATAAAATAAAAGCTGTGAATCAACAATGCAACACTAAAAATCTGGTCAATGTTTGACAATGAACCTAAAAACCCCAGATTCTTATCTAGAGTAGATCAGCAATATTCCACTGATTTTAAATAGAGCTAAGCCCAATTAAACTAGTTGAAGATTTGGCCCACTATTAACAAGAGGGATTTTCTATTCTCTTCCTAATGAGCTCCATTACACAAAATCTAATGAAATCATATCTTCTGATACAAAGCAAGGATTCAGAGCCATATTCTTTTCACTTAATTAAGAGCACCCCATTTGCATCTGTTAATTATCTGAAGAAAATACCCAATCATTCTTGTCTTACAACTCTTTACTAAAGGAAATGGCTCATTTACTCTCAGAGTCAGATATCAAACAGTGCATATAGGCTTCTGATGCATAAAGAGCTTAGAGGATGAATGGAATCATGGCTGCTTTCCTGTATGTATAGGTATTACATTTCTTCAGGTACATCTTGTGTTTTTTCTGGGCCCAGAAAGCCATCTGGATGACCATCAGGAAAGCAAAAACACCAACTACAAAGGAAAAAAAAACAACACATTGTGTTGCTTGTGTGTGCACATGCAATATGTACTGCACATATGGCAATGCTTAACTTGCAAGTGCCTGCCCACCAGAGTAGAATCCAGAACACTGTGCTTGTTGCCAGGCTCCACTTACAATACAAGGGGAGAGTTGGGCTTCTTAAAATGGCCTCCTCAGTATCAAGTTTGCTGGATAGGAATCTGCCTAGGGTTAGCCAAAAGGAAGACACAAAAGGCAGGTGCAAATCTTAAATCCTTCCCTTTAGGCACTTTAATCAGAGATGCAGGTCACGGCTACACGTGCATTTAATGCACATTAACGGCATTCTTACACATGTAAGTGCCACAGTGCACTTCAAAAAGCATCTGGCACTGTGATGCATGCAGTTGTCTAAGCAGCAAAATGTATGTCATAACTGAGAAAAGGGTGGTGGTGTGCTTTTGACCTAAAACGTATGCACTGCCACCATTTTCTGTGAACTAACATGCATTTTGCTGCTTATACAACTGCACGTGGCACAGCGCAGTTTGCCTCAGCTTGCTTGCTGTGAAGTGGAGGTTCTCCAGAGTGCTGTGGGACAAAAAAAGTATGTGTATAAATACCCTAAGTGATTTTTGGCAGGTGTCTACACATGCAGAGATTTGTCACTAAAATTAGTCACAAGATCCTGCAGCCCTGCCACCTGCCCCTGTGGCCATTAGGGGGAGCTCCAACCTCCAGCCACATGGCTGGACAAGAGGGAGAAATGGAGGCATTATGTGAAGCCAGGAGGTATGGAACAGAAGGTGTGTGCCTTCATGAAGACAATACTAACTTTGAAGGGAGGCAGCACTGGGTTCTAGTTGGAACTGTTGTTCTAGTGAGGTAAAAGCTTCCACCCTCCATCCATTTTTTTCCCCCAGGGACTCCTTAGTGGCTTACCTTCAAAAGGAATTCTGAAAAAGATCATTACCAATGCCTGACCTATGGTGTGGTTTGTAGGTTAGAGTACTAGGCTAGGAAGCCAAAAAAAAAAAAAGGCGGGGGGGGGGGGGTTCAAATCCACCATGGCTAAAGGGAGGGTCTAAAACCCATGGCCTTCAGTATCCTGTTTGTGAGTGTGGCGGCACTGTTGGTGCCTACCACTTTAAGGGCTGAGCCAACCACCAGCAGGTGCTTGATTGTGGTGGTCATTTTAGGTATCTGGCCACCTATATAAATAGAGAAGTTTGCTACTGGCAAAAAACATCGCCTGGCTGCAGGACTGCATGCAACATCCTGGAGGTAAGGACAAGAGCTTAAGGGGATGGTTTGGAGGCTCCTGGTCTCGGGCATGACCTAAACCTGCACTCTGCTGGCAGTGGGTGGTCTGGTGGGGCTCTCAGTGGTGCGGGAGCCCCCAGGAAATGCTAGGCCAGTGACCACCCCGGTGAAAGGCAGGTCAGGGCACCTAAATAACCCCAGCTCCCACAACCAGGTGGGTTACCCCATGGTAAGCCAAGAAGGCGGATCCAGGTTAGAGAGTGGGCTATAGACTCTGAAGCCTGACTTAGAATACCCTCAACTGGTCAATGCTGTGGCCAGGACCAGAACAGTTAAAAGGTCCAGGGGCCCACCGCGAGGGATGTCCAGAGCTGAGGGCCTGGGGTTTCTAACGGGCCTTTCAGGTGAGGCCAGGGCCTGTGTGGCCAAAGGTCCTGGGGTGGGGGCCACACCCTACAGGAGAGAGAGTTCAGGGAGCTATGCAGTCCCAAATGAAGGTGGAGTAGACCGCCTGACTGGAGGGATCCAGTTGGGGTCCGTATAGGGGAGGATTCTAGGGCCCAGTGTGGGGCCCGTGAGGTTAAGAACTGTGGATGCCATCTGTGAGGCTTGGGCTGCAGAGCAGGGGAGGAATGGAGCCTCAGATAGCAGCCCCTGGCATCAGGGCAAGAAATGGGCAGCCTCCCACCTAATTAACAACATTATCATCAAGGCGTGGCAAGTAAGGAGGCAGGTGGTTGGCCCAGAAACAGGTGGGAAGATCATTGGTAGACTGGCCCTGAGGAAGCCCCCTGTTACAGTGAGCTACCAAGACAAAAGAATAGCAGATACATAGAGCACATGTATGGGGTATGGCTGCTAATGTGCATCTTTAGTCATTTACATGTGCAGGGGTACGCATGCAGGAATAGACATCTTATAGAAATGCAAGTAACAAAAGAATAACAGCTTAGGAGCTCAGGAAAAAAATAAAATGCAACCCATGGACCTCACTGGAAGTACTCATATTTTTAAAGTTAGGTATGCTCTCACCAATGAAATATAGCAAGAACCTCATGAACAGGACTAATATGCTCCATTCTGGGAAGGATGGTTGGAATCTAACATTCTTGTGTTAAGTGCCTGATACTGTGGCCATAGAAATGATTCAAGATTCCCCCTTGGACTTAAATGTTCATTGTGTTCAGGCTCTGATGGAACAATTCAGCCTTTCAAAAGGTAGCATGCCAGAGGAAAAAATAAAAAGACAAGAACACTGGTAACATACCTGCTACCAGCCATCTAAAGTCTGAACACTTAAAATGAATCAGAAAAATCAGGACTGTTTGGAAACATTTGCTTATTGTGCTGATGCTGATTAGTGAAGAGAGTCATGATCTTTTTTGTTGTAACAAACTGTACCAGTAAATAGAGGAAGAAGAAATGCTTTGAGGAGGTTGTCTTGGTTGGATTTATTGAGTAATTTAGGTGTCTGAGATGCAGATAGGCAGGTCAAAAAGATTTATGAGTCTAACTTTTGAGTGATTGAAAAGGAATGATAAATCATATACTATTATGTGGGGAAACAACAGACATTATAAAATTCACCTACATGAATAATGTTCATATCTAACTCACTTCCATGACTGTTTTAAACTTACCTGGCAGTGTTTGTGTCATCACTGTGAAGCTAATCCAAGACCCAATCTGTTACAAAGAAAGAAGTGTTAAATGAATGCTATGAGGGAATAAAGAAAAGGGTTATCAAAAGTGCTCAGCTCCCAATATCTCCAACTGTAACAGGGCTAGAGTGTAATGGCACTGGAAGTGGAGTTGTAATGGAATGGGTAGCTGGCTAAAAAGTAGCTCTTCAATACTTCAGGTAGGATTGATACAATCATCTGCAAGGTAGAGCATAGTGTGTATGACAATCACTGGAAAAAGTCTGAATGGGAGAGAAGGGATGAGTAGCTCAGTATGAGGGATGGGCAAGGTGCAGCATGCAATGAAGGCAGAGGTGCTTGAGAATTTATGGAGAAGATTGTGAGAAACAAGCTGAAGTGTCCAGAGTACACTCAACATATGAAGAGTTTGCTATGAGTGAGGTTTCAAACATGGCATCCTAGCCGGGGATGTGACCAATCCATCCTTTACATTCACGTACAAGTTAGTCGCATACCTCATATGTGTAGTTGGGACAGGAAACCAATGCAAACAGCCACGTGAAAGGGTTGTAGGTTGGGCTTGGAAAATAGGATTTATTTCCTATTGGAAAGAAGAAGAAAAAAAAAACTTCTCAAAACAATTTTATTATGGAAGACGTATAGGATAACACAGCCTTATTGTGATGGCATTCACCATTTTAACTGGTCCACAATACACCTCCAGAGTGCAGCTGGCTGATCACAATTTTTTCTGAAAAAAAAATTATTTTCACAAAATACAGACTGAGGGCTCATCCAAATGAGCACTCACATGCAGTATGCGGCACTGCGGACCCATCTGCAGAGCAACACACTGCATACACCGCACATGTAGATCCAGAGCCCTCAGACCTAAAACCAGGGCCTGGACAGCCAGAGCCACATTCTAGCTGCCAGCCAGGCTCCCTGTTGCCAGATTGCCGCTGTTGAAACTTGCTGTGCAACAGAGCGTGTGTGCACGGGACCTTCCCTAGGACAAGCACATGTGCACTCATCTGGACACACCCATAATGACCAAAAAATTCCTTGGAAACATGTGCTCATTTTGAAAGAAAAGGCTTCTCATGACCAGGACTGAAGTTCTGGTCAGGGACTCGGAACCAGTCCAACCCAGCATAGCTGGTAGCTTTGGTGTTAGCGCGTTATATGGAAGACACAGGAGTAAAACCTTGCATTTCCTGATTCAGACCAGACTTGAAGCTCTGTTGTGATCCTCTGCCTCCCACAGTCTAGCTGCCTGGTTCTAATGGCAGGATTGTCTTTATCCTTTTGTTTATTTATTTTTTAATCTTGTTTTTATCCTAGGGCAGACTAGAAAAGAGTTTGTGTGGTGGAAAAAAAAAACTTTCTGCCTGGCTCTACTCTGGGATTGATAGCATGGATCTCTACAGTATAAACTAAAGAGTTATACCTCTTTAGCAAGGGTTCCAACAGACTCACATTCTCAGGTAAAAAGCACCTGCAAGGCCCCTGACACCCATTCACTTAATGGTGCAATGAGATCTGTTCCCCAATCCCAACAATTGCACCTCTTGCCATACCTGCTATGTATGGCAGGAGGCGCAATTTTGGGATTAGGGATTAGATCCAAATCAGGCTATTACTCCTTACCAGTATAGATTCAGGATCAGGATTCCAGGCTCCCCCTGCACAAGTAAGTTGAAAACCAGAGACATAGGCCTGGGAATGGCAATAAACTGATTGTCAATCTCAACCTTGGAACCTCCATGGAGTTAGTTCAAGACTCCAGTAGTATCCCAAGGCAGATCAACTGATTGCTGGTCTTGGCCCAGGGACCATGCTGGAGTCTCCAACTGGCTTCCAGAGCCCTGGGCTCTGGGTTGTCATAAAACCTCACCTGATCCCCATGAGCTGGGCATGTCAGAAAATCATGTGAGCACCTGCACTGCATCTAGAGTTTTTAAAGGTCTGGCACATGTAAAATTGGGGATCAGGGAACTTCTCTGCATCCCAGGTTCCCTGTGGCAGGGAAGCATCAAGACCCAGCTGATGAGGACCCCTGACTCAGCACCCAGAAAACAGTGGGATACATCTACATGCACTGCATGACTGTCAGCCTGTGTGCACAGAGGGTGCTGTCAACCAAGCTCTGTCATGCAGCTGGCATCAGGCTGCCTGGCGGGCCTACCCTGACATAAATTCAGTTTAAGGTGTGATGGAAAACAGCCATGAAACTGTTACACATTTTGTGGAATAATTTTGTGGCTTGTTTCCCATTTTATCATGCCATTACTCAACTGAACATGTGATCAGGTTACTATTTAAGATTCCATTAACTGTTTAATCACACCTTAAGTGT
The DNA here is from genome assembly GCF_000455745.1 of Alligator sinensis. NCBI lineage: Eukaryota > Metazoa > Chordata > Crocodylia > Alligatoridae > Alligator > Alligator sinensis. Next base: position 130,350 of record NW_005842093.1, on the reverse strand, counting down.
AACATCTCCCAAGTCCTATGGCACAGAGTTGCATGAGTTTCAAATACTCATTTCAATCATACACAGAGGAATGTTCCCAACACTGGACTTCTCTCTTCCATGGAAGAACCAGCAGGACCAATACCTGAAATTGCTATTGGATATAACCCCACAACTGACACATTGCAAATATTGGTATTATGAAGATGAACAGGGCTGCCAGGTATGTATCGATGACCTTCCAAGAAGAACAATGTTTGGGAGAGCTTCAGAAAGTCAATAGAAACTGGATGATTAAGTAACTTAGCCCCCATTTGAAAGTCCTAGCCTTATTAAAAGAACAATTCCCCTAGCATATAAATACAGGTAGAATTTTCCAGGAAAATAGTCAATATTCAAAAAGAAAGTGCCTTATGGTGATACTAAAAATAATAATAAGAAATGGCATATTGCAGAACCTGATATTTTTGTTCTATGGTAATAATGTTGCTAGTTGTAAAATGCAACCCAGCAGGCTCTCACAATGGTAATAACACTGTCCACACTGTGATGATATTTATAAATGATGCTGTGTCTGTAAATAAATAAGCTTGTTGGTTGCTTCTGCTGCACAGCATGTTCTCCATTCAGGAAAGTACTTAAGCACCTGTTTAATCTTAAGCATATGACTAAGTGCTTTCTTGAGTAGAGACTGATTTCAGTATGTACATAAATGTTTTCTGGAATGGGAACATACAATTGAAAATATGATGATGAAGGAATAGATTTTACTTTGTAGAAAAATGGTGAAGCTATTAGCCCTATTCCCAGGTAAAATGTTCTTATGAAAGAGGTTTGGAGAATGCTTTAACAACACATGCACAGATATACATGCAAATTATTTTAGTACTTGTTAAAACATCATTAAAACTAAATCTTTCATTGTCAATCGAAGGGATATTTTAAAACACTTGAATCTATAGCTGAATGTTGTACCTTTATAATTAAGACAAATTTTCTACATGCTTTGAAACAGCAAGCAACAGTGTTTCTAGTATTTCTTTGTCACCACATTTATTTAGAAGATCCTGTAATGATAACATGGTACCTCATTCATCTTTCTTTATTTTCTGGTCATGGGCACTTAAATTATTATATATCAGAAAAGATTGATAGGTCACATGCAATTCTGTTTGAATCAGCCAGTGAGGAAAAGAAAAGGACAGACCTGAGTGATTTTGATGAGCTAAAGCTACATTGATAAAATGATTTCCAGCTTCACATATCTGCAAAACATTTTAAAACACGCTGTTATATATTTCGAATAATACAAAACAACTTCATTGAAAAGAACAAAAATATTTTGTTTAAATATTAAGGTACTCCAAAGGAAATTTATTCCAAACCCATCATGAGAACTCAAGAAACCTAGAAAACCCTTCATCTAAAAACAATCTGGGGTTAAATCCAGGATCTAATGAAGTAAGTGGCAAAAGCTCACAGGGACAACAAGAGAACCAGGACTGCACCTTTGGAGGCTGAAGCAAGTATCTATGGAATCCCATTAGCTTACAGGAGAATACAAGAGATACAGTTCTGGGATGCTCAGCAATAAATTGATTTAATGAATTTTCGAAAAAAAGTTTCAGGATTCACCATCATTTTTCTATCTGGACATAAGCCTTTTCATTAGCAGAAGCAGGAATAGGAGCTAGCTGATGTCTCATTCTGGGCCATTATGCCTGCTGTACTCACTGTAGTTCACTGGACAGGCCAATGGACTGGTATTCAGGAGACCCAGCTTTTAGTCCCACTCTGCTCTTAACTTGTTGGGCCATTTCCTCTCTACTTCCCTGCCTCCATTTTTTTTTTTTGTAATTTTTTTTGTATTTTCTTAACATAGTTTATAAACTCCTTAGTGTACGGACTGTCTCTCACTAGGTGTTTCCACACAATGTACCACAATAACATCTCAGTCTCAAGTAGAATTTTGTAATCACTGTGGCTAACATTTTATTCCTTCCCTGGACATCTAAGGGGTTGCTTTTAACAGTGTATACACAATGCCTTCAGAACTTATGTGCAAGTAGGAATTCTGTTCCTGGATGTGTAATCCTATGCACAGACAACTACATACATGTGCAGACTGGGCATGCCAGTTGGCTGCATACAGAACCAGGGATGTACATCAGCCATTGTGCAAGCATAGCAGCCTTAGTTGCACCAAAGTATAATTGATCAAAGTCCATGATTAGTGAGATCTCCCATCTTTCCCCTGCATTAGTTGAGTGGATAGGGAAGCCAGAGTACTTCGTTTCAGCCTCCATCAAGCAGAGAGGATTTGAATTTGGTCGCTTTGAATGCATGGCATAGTATTGTAACCACCAGGCCCACAGGTCAACCATTACCTAGGCCCTCTTCTAGCACTCTTTTAGATGCTGACTTCCTGGATATGTGAGGCCAGGAGGAAAGAACAACCTGGAAGGTGGGTAGCCAAGTGAGGTAACCACTGACCTGTTAAGGAAGGGGCCCTGCATCTAGTTGGGGCCGTTGCTCCCAGGGGCCAATCCCCACAAATGGGAATATGCAGTTTGTGGTACCTCAAAGCCTTCTGAGGCACCACAAAAAGCAAATGGCACATGTTAATCTGTTTGCTGTGCTGCACAATTGCAGTGTGGAGGCAAATTTAGATACCAAAAAAAATGTGCCAAAAAAAACCGGTGCAGTGCACACAGCAGCAGTGTGCGCCACCTGAAACTGGAGCCTGACCAGCCAGAGCCACACTCCGGCTACTGGACAGACTCCACATGCCCAGATCGCTGTTGTTGTAGCCCCAGGAGACCCCCAAGACCCCAGGTAAGGCTGCTGGGGACAGCACAGGTGCTGGTCCCAGCTTCCTCTACCCTACCTGCTGCTATTATATGTGCTGCTGCTATTTGTCCCTTAGGAAATGCACGTATGTGCTCATGGGGATGTGCCCAGTGAAACTGAAGCTTGCCACTGTATACTGCCTTCCATTCATTTTTTCCAGTGCAGGAGGAGGTGGCTCAGCTTCAAAAGGAGTGTCAGAGGGTAGCCTTTATAATACCTAACCTGTGGCATGGAAGTTAAAGCACTAGACTGGGAAGTTTGTCTGTAAAAGCTGGGTTCAGGCCCCTCTGGCTAGGGCAAGGATCTAGAAGCTGTATTCTCCAGCTTACCAGGCAAGCAGTCTCTCATACTTTGCTAGTGTGCATACCCAGTCTGAGTATATAGTCATATATACATCTGGTAACAGAATACCAAGTTGTCCATAAGTGATCTTGGAGTGACCCTATGTTGATAGAGCTAATAAGCATAAAAAAAATACTGCCCTTATTTAAAATTAGAGCTGATCTATATCTATATTTCATTATCATGAAAATAATATGAACAGAACGTTTTCCTGGATTGGGCCCCTTAAGGATCTGAATTTTGGGAGTGTTAACATATTGGATGGCCAACAATTCCTAGATTTTCCAGATCACATAAAGTATAGAGAAGGCATAAAATATATTTATATGAAAAAAGAAATTCAAGAGGTCCATGAGACCTGGAAGCTGCAAGCAGTAAGACCATTTTTTAGGGCTTTTAGCCATTCATGGGACCCAATAATGACAGGCCATGAAAATAACAATGGTGACACGGTCATTTTTTTTTTTTTGAGTAAAAATGTAGTTTTGACCTTTTCTTCTGATTTGCTGAAGCAGTTGCACTGAGATAGCTCCACTTGGTACAAGTATAATTAGCATCTGTGAGTATCAGAAAGGTGGTACCCCAGTCCATACAACAAAAGGAGTAAACTTGAAAAGTAACTCTTGGCTACTCTTCATTCACTGCAGCACCTGGGTATTCCTTTTTAACTGCTGCCAAGTGCTAGTAGACATGCTATTTAGGGTATACAACATGATTAAAAGTCCTTTTGAGATATACTTGCAAAACGTGTTTACCTTTGCATTTGAAGAATTATTATATTTATTTACCTAAACCTTAAACTTTTTCTTGAAATCTGAATAAGAATGATGATGATGATGATGGTGAAATAATGCAAAAAGATGTTATATAGGATGCAGGGCATCAATAACTAGGTATTGTGCGCAAACATCACTAGAACAGTTCCTGCCCTAGAAATGACAAAAGACCTATTGGCATCAATAGGACTAATGATATGCCTCAGGGATTCAGCACTAAGGTTCACTTGCACAGCAGTAATCTTCTTGACAAATAATGAGCCTTTTTATAGCACAATCATCTTTAATTCCTATTTCTATACATACCAGGAAAGCGAGGGCAGCAAACATAACTTGTCTGTTGCCATATGCTAGAAAACAGAATAAAATAAAATTAAGATAAATTTTAATCTGTGCAAAAATTTGCATAATTTACCCTGGTACAGAAGGTCAGAACCACTTATACTCCTCAGGGACTATGAAGAAGAAAAACTATACTACATGTTATGTATACAGAGCAACTACTAAATGTTTTCTGGTAAATTACAGTACTCTTTGATGCTAGTTAAATAAAACCATTACCTAGCTTTGATATAGTGTTTTCATTTGTAGATATCAAAGTCCATTATAAAGGAGGTTGATATTAATTAAGACTATTGAAAAGGACACAGCTAGAGATGAAGTGATTTGGCCAAAGTTAGCCAAGAGGCTTGTGGCAGAAACAGGATGAGAAGTCAGGATTCCTGTGTCTTATATTGGTGCTTTAATTACTAGTCACAATATTTCCACCACCAGAGAATGTGAGGTACAGCCTGTCTATTTTTAAGCACCAAAACATCAGAGAATACCACTATCTGCCACTCAGCCTGACCATTTCAATAACCTCCCCTCTGCTTCACTTCTTTTCCAAGACATCACTACAGTATAGTACAGTAAAAGCTCTGTTATCCGGCATCCCCTGGGAATGGGGGATGCTGGTTAATCAAATATTCTGGTTAATCAAATGTGCACCGTCTGGTGTACTACCCAGTGTCAGTGTGCCGGGGGACAGGGAAGGGGACCCTGTGCAGGCTGCTTTGCCCCATGCAGGCTGCTTTGCCCTGGGCAGTGGGCCAAAAAAGGGGCGAAGAAAAACTCAGCTCACAGTGGTGAAACAGGGAGTCCCCCAAAAGTGGTACTTCCAGTTTTGCTTTTACAGCGTTCCTCAGATCCCGGTTAATAGAGTTTTCCGGCTAATAAAGTGCTGGTTAACACAGCTTTTGCTGTACCATGGACATCTAAGAGGGTCCCAGTACTCCCACAGCTTTCCCCTTCATTGTTTCACATCTTCTTTTCCTATCCTGCCTGCGTTCCCAAAACCATGTCTTTTTGCTTCTCCTTTGTCTGAACAGCAGGATGCTACAGCATCTCCCCAGGGTGATCCACATAGCTGCAATTAGTGACCCTGTGGGCACGTCTACACAAGACACTTTACTGTGCAGTTGACTAAGTGACTGTGCAGTAGAGTGTCACTGTCTACATATGTAAACACTTACTGGACAGTCAATTATTTAACTGCAGAGTTAATTTGCTACCTGCAAATTTGCTATCTCCAAATTAACCATGCAGTAGTGACTGCAGTAGTCCACATGTAGATGACAGACCGGGAGAAAATCTGTTCCCAGTCAGCCTGGGCAGCAGGCAGCAGGAAAGCAATCCCCTCCCCTGCGAGCTACCTGCTGCTGTTGAGTCAGGCTCTGAGCTGGGAGCCTGGGGTGGGACAACATCCCCCTGCCCCAGCAGAAGGCAGCTCCTGGCCCCAGCTCTGCAACTGGGGCAGGGGGGACATTGTCCTGGCCTGGGCTCCAAGTTCAGAGCCCGCCCCAGCAGCAGGCAGCTTCCTGGGGCAGGAAGCAATCTCTCAGCCCCCGCTCCACCGCTCCAATCACAGAGCCAGGGACAGGATCTGCCTGCACAAGAAGAGTTCCCTGCCCACCCAGGAGCTGGCTGGGACCTGTCCCAGAACAGGACAGGTTGCACACAGCCCCAGGCTCTGTGGGGAAGCCCTGCTGGGCACAAGGCTTTTCCCCATGTGCACAGGGTGGGATACCTCTGCAGCAGAAGCTCTTCCACCTCATGCACATCAGAACCCCTCTTGATGTGTACGGGTCCAGGACAGCTGTCCTCTGGCCCCGTGCTCCCTGTCAGCCCCTGGGCTAGCATCCAGAGGGAGTCTGAAGCTCTCCCTGACTGCTGCAGGAGGGCAGAGCAGCTTCTCCAGGCTGCTCTCTTGCAGAGGAAATCTGCTCCAAGAGGGAGTATGTGTAGACATGCTCACCTGGTAGGCCTACTGAGCAGTATTTTTACTGCACAGTAAACCTACTAAGAATTAATAGCACGTGTAGGCATACCCTGTGGTTGTTAACCAAATGCCCTTGCCAACTCTGTTCAATGGGTTTATTTCTGCATGCAATTTTTCCAGTTACCTGTCTTCCTTGTCAAAGCTGTGCCCCTGAAATCCTACAAGCCTCATTTCTCAGGCCTTTTATGGATTTTCAAGATTTCTGGCCTCAGAATTTGATGATCACGTTCCATTTGGTGGGAAGAGCACCCCAGCAAATAGACAGTGTATTCAGGACCTACTGACTTAATGACTCAGACTTCTAAGGGCTGAACATGGGTCTCATAAAGCAATTTAAATCATTGCTGACAGTTTGCATACCAATTTAAAGTGATATTTTGAGAAACAAAACAATGTTAATCAAAATTAATTTTTTAAGTAAAAGGTGCATTTTGGGAAACTTTATTCTACCAAAAAATCCACTTAGTTATCATGACTGGCAGCACAATTCCTGGATCCTCCCAAAACTCAAAGGAAAGGATTAACAAAGAGAAGAAATGGCAAATGCAATGATAGTGTGCTAGCAAAATGCAATGGGGAAAGAAATATACAGCAAAATTAAATAAAGAATTTAGCAAAAATAAAGTGTCCAGTGACTGAAAAGTTAAAAAAAACAACAACTTACAAATAAAGAATACTTTTGTAACCATGTTGCACAAAAAGAAAAAACACAATCATGATTGAAGGCTGAATGGGCAAAAGAGAAGAAAAAATGTCCATTTGCTTTATTTCTACATTTTTGTTGAAAATACCTTACCAAGTGTTATCAGTTTCACATAAAGTTTAGCTTTCATAAAAAGGCTTTTTCTATATCATAGAAAAATGTTGTAATTAAAACAAAAAAATCAGCCAGCTCTAGTTCCCCTGTGCATTTTTAGTGGAAACATATTGCAGAGATGAGTATAATGCATTGATCTTTCTGTTTCCTTCAATTGGCTAATATTTCATATTTACAAAACTCTGTCATGATTAAATGGCATTAAACAGTGACATATGTTTGAAGATGTAGATGGATTGTGACACTTATATTAATCTTTCTCCTGACAAGTAAATGTAAGCCTAATCTTTGGGCATGCTAATGATCTGATTATGTGCCCAATGAAGTCAAGGTCTGAACTCCAACTGATTTGGAAGCAAATTTAAACTAAGAAAAAAATTAAGAACAATGTCAATTTTATGTTGTAGTTATACATACTTGGTGGAGTGTATCGTGGATGGTTGATGTAGTAAGCAATCCAAGAAGTGAATCCCCAGTAAAAGGCACATCCCTGGAATAGATAGGGATACATTTTAGGTAGTAAAATTGAAAGTCAGTACAAATTACAACTTCATATGCATTTTTCTAGTTGATTTCTGAGAAAAGATGACCACAGTGCTATTATTCAATAATTCATTGATAAAAAAAAAAAAACTTAATATGAGTCTCTTAAAAATAAACTCAGTTAAATCCAAAATAAGAATTAAATTAAAATGCTTAACAGAGAGTTAAATGAGCCCTTTTATACTAGGCCCACCTATATATAGTTATATTCTTTGTTCATTAAAACCCTAAACCTAGATGAAAGGCTTGAAATGTAAGATCTTTATTTCTTGTTCCATGTGGATAGAAATTGGTTAATAATGGAGCATGTGGATTTGAAGGATACACACTCAGGGTATTTGACTAAGACTTAGAAGACCTTGATTCTAGTTTTACCAATGTAATTTTATGTGACATAAGGCAGATCCCTCTCTCCCCACCTCTGTCTCCCCCACACCCTCTCCTCCATCCTCCAGCCAGTTTTAAAATGAGGATAAAAGTCCTTTTTTCTATTTAGATTTTAAGCTTTTCAGGACAAGGATGTCTCATTTCAGGGCAAGGGTATATTTATCACTGGTACCATGCATGTATTCTATTCCTTGCATTGTAACAGCAAAACAACAAACACCATTCAGTCTGAAAAACATTATGGGGCACTGAAGGTCAGCTCCTCAGGTGGCATAAATCAAAAGTGACCCAGCTCTGTGGAAGCTATTGGATGCACCTCGGTCTACTTCATTGGAACAGCTGGCCTTGGGTCTTTAAATGTATTTATATTGTGAACTGAACATAATTACCAGACCTAGAAAAGAAATCTTTTTCCTTTTTTATTTCTTCCAAGGTCCCTTTAACATGAAGAACTTCTCTCTATTACATAAAAATGATAAATATAATTGTCACCTTAATCATATTTTTCAGAGGAGTATGCCCTCCGGAAAACTTGTGAACAAATAACGTCTCCAGAAGATTTCTGATATAGTGTATACAATGACAGAAGCAGGCCAAGCTGGAATAAACAATGAGAAAAGAGAAAAGAAGGAATATGAAATGTTGTTTTTTCTGTCTGCTTTTTGTTTCCAAACCATATTTTCTGATATATCACAGTTCATTGCTACAGAAAAAAATAAGGAGCAATATTTCTGAACTGGAGAATCAAGATGAAATCTCTGGCCTTAATCTTTGCCTTAGTTGAAACATCTAAATCCAGAGATTAATAGAATATTTTTACAGTGTTTTATAAAGTCACTTCCATTTATAGTGGAAGCAAATAACTTTTATTAGCCTTGAATTTAAAAAGGATTCATCAAGCTCAGTGTAGTACACAGCTTGATGGTACATTTAAAAAGTACAGCTGTGTGTACAGGCAAATGTCTACTACATTTTGCACAGATGTATCCCACCTCTTCAGGCTTTCTTAATGCTCTCATAGGATGTATCTGACATTTGAGAACATTCTGAATAGCTTCTGAATGGTTTGCTTGTCCTTTAGTAACTACAGTAGCAACAAAGAGGTAGTCTGTATTTCATTTCCTTGCAGAGTCAAAATGTGATTTTGTTGCAAAGTTAATCCATTGTGATGGCTTTTTTGTTCTGAGTTACAATGGAATGAGGTAATTGTTGTAGAATTTATTATACTGATTCTCATTTGAAGACGATTATGAAACAATAACCAGTACTCCTGATTTGCTTCATAGAATGAGCTGCAGCTCATAAAGACTGGGTTTAAAAAACAAATGTCAAGTGTGATTCATGGTGGCATTTTATCTTGGTTATATTTACTGAACTAGCAGTGCCTATCTCATCGAAAGCCAATTATGAGACATAAATGAAAAGTGATTTTCAGTGTGTAGAGTTTCAAATACTTTGGCTACCATACAAGATGCTCAATAAAAGTCAAAGATTAAACAATTTTGAAGTAATTAAATCAGAGAAATTGGGAGCTCAGAAAAATCAGCTAATTAATGGTTTTACAGAAGGCTGAATAACACTTTCATTCTCATTAGGAATTAAAAAAAAATCTTTGGTTTCTAACAGGGATGCCAAAAAACTCCTTTAAAACAGATCAGGAAGACTTCTCATACTTCACCCCCCAAATAATGCAGGGATATTTTTGGCTCCTTGGTTCTTTTCAAAATATTATTTCCTATTAAGTGTACAACTCAGGGTGGAAAGGTTGTCTCATGGCAGCAGAGTGGGAGCTGGGGAACTGTTCTGGGGTCTTAGTCACAGCTCTGCCAATGCATTCAAATTCTCTTTGCTGAAGTTTCCCCATTTGTGAAATGGCAGTAATAATATTTCATTTTATTCTCCTGTTTATATAAACTCCCCTGCTGGGCCCAACATGGGGAACACAAATGTAAATTCAGAAGAAATTAAATTCGACTAGTTATTAAGAATTTCAGTCCCCTCTCTCTCTCTCAAAAATCTGCCTGTCTGATTCTTAGCCACTCTCTGTCTCTCACCCCATGGCTACTTAGTGTCCTTCATGGCATTTTTGAAGAAGTTTTTCAAAGATTTAAGAAGTCTCAATAAATTATGACAGAAGTTTCTCTTTTATCTAGTTTTGTTTATATATTCTTGGCATTGTAATAGATTAAGGCACAATTTTCCTTTGTCAAGCTGTTTGCCCTCTTTCACATCACAATCTTCTGAGCTTCATTATTTGTCATGCTGTCTCAGTCAGTTTATCACGTTTGGACATAAACTTCATTAAGTTTCTGTAATTTCCAGATATTTTATTTAATATAGGTACATTTGCCTCTCAATAATCTTTTGACATAGTGGCCTATTCTATTTTAAAAAGTGATTTAATGTATTTGTTAGATGGTCTGTAGCTTAATTCTTAAGGTCCTTCAGCACTCTTAGGTGGGTCCCATTTAGTTTTGGTGAATAGCCTCACTTTAAGGGAGTGGAATTTTCAAATGTATCTCTAAGATTTAAAAGCAGAAACTTAACTGCTGAACTCTTTGCTATTTTCTCCATTAGACGTTTCTGAAAATCTCTTCCTCCATTTATCATCGGTTCTTGAAAGTTCTTCTTTGTCTTCTCAGCCTTTGACAACACCTTCTCTTTCTGAGTACATTTGAAGCTAGTACTGTCTGTACTGAAGACCAGTGCCATTAATCTCCTATTGTCCTTGTACTTCTATTAACCTGATCCAGAATTAATTTAGTATCTGAAAGGCACTCTGGTCTAGTGAACAGTTCCCAAGTTCTGTGTTTACATTTTGATCTGTCACTGATATAAAGCATAACTTGGAGCAAGTCATTTCTAGTTTGCTTCTGTCTCTTCTCTTCTAGCCAGCTTGTATATTCAGGTTTTAAATAATTCAAGATATGGAGTGCCTCCCATTAGGTCTATGCCAGTGCCTAGTGCACTAGAACTCTAATGATAGATGTGGTCTCTGGGTACCACCATAATAGAAATCATTAAAAAAATAATACCCTGAAATTCTCATTGAATCCAGAGATCTTTGGGTATGGAAGGATTCTAGCATCAAAGGCTGCATCCCCATGAGCGGGGCCATGCAATTGCTGCAGGGAAAAAACCAGCAGCAAAATTCGTGCTGCTGGTTTTTTGCCCCAATGTGTGTGGATACTTTTAAGAGTGTTATGTATAAGTTGTTATATTGGCCTGGCAACAGCAGGAGGGAACTGCAAGGAACAGCAGAGGAGTAGTCTAAGAAGGCTTTCTGAATAAATAAGTTCTATTGTTCTATAAGTTTAACTCCTTGGTCTTTTGAAAATAACACATGGTTCCTGCCCCTGCATGTGGGGTTGCCATGGGGAAAAATGCTCCAGGTGGTAGGAAGGCTGTGGCTAGCACCTGGGCTAGCCCCAGAAACCTTACTTGGAGTCCTGGAGGACTCCCAGGGCTCCAACAGCAGCGGTCCAGGCATGCAGAGCCTGACCGGTAGCCTGAGAATGCTTTGGGCCAGCCAGGCTCCGGTTTCAAGCAGTACATACTATTGCCATGTCCACTGCCCCACCTTTTTCAGCACATTTTTTTTGATACTGAGATTTTCTTGTATCTAAATTTGGCTCCAAGCTGCAAATATGCAGTACAGAGAACCAAATCACATGCACAGGGTGCATTTTGTGGCACAGAAAGCCTTTTAGGCACCACAAAATGCATTTGTGCACTCATGTGCATGTGACAAAACTCTCTTACCTTGGATCAAATAAAACCATGTCTCATCATCAATTCAGCTGGATTGCTTAGTGGCTTACCATCCTGCTTGATTTAGTTCATGCACATGAGTCTCACTTACTGAACTACTGGATGGCGAAAGTTCTTAGTACTCTCCTGTTCATTGTATATACTTGCGAGACGAATGTAAAACAGCAAGTAGATTAGAAGAGGCCCAGTGTATTCTGTCAGAAAAACCTAGAGAAAAAAAGAGGTATCAGGATGGAGAATTGCAGCAATAAAAGAAAGAGAAAAAGAATGACTCTCAGTTCTTAGGCAGACCTAGGTATTGGATTTATCTTGGAAGATGGACCAACACAATACCAATATATCATTCAAATCTCACATCAACTTCCTTTGAGGTCAAGAATGGTGCTTAGATGTTTATGCTGTTCCTTGCACAAATGTGCATTTCATTCAGGCTACAAACAGACATCATTTTTGGTTCCAGGATCAACTGTGCTGGGATGTGTTCCAGCACAGATGACCCACTTCATTGGCAGGGACAAAAGCCACAAAGGGCTGCTATCCTGCAGGATCAGGCTCCTGCCACTACTGTAGCTTCGGGGGCCTGATCCTGGAAGACAACAGCTCCGTATGCCTGGCCCTGACCTGGGGAACTCCATGAGGTGCTCTTGCTCTGCAGTATGAAACCTGAGTCCTAAAATTGCCTGCCTGAGGTGGCTAGAGAGCACAGCCCCAGCCTGTGTGGACCACACCATAAGCAAAAAGATATCCTCGGGCACCAGAAAATGTCATGTAAACATTTTTGAGTACTTGGAGCATGACAAAGCCAAGGATATCTGCTAGCTTGCTGCCATAAATATTGCAACCAAAGAGAGAGAAAGAGAGAAAGAGATATCTTTGTCTACATCAGAGGTTCTTAGCCTCTTTAGACTCAAGAAACCCCTCCATAACTTTTCTGAATTTAGCATCACCTCATTTCAAAAACCAATTCATTTATTACATTGTTTATTTTCTCAAATGCTGTGGCATCCTTAGAAGGATTTCATGGCACCCTGGTTGAGAATCAGTCAATAATATAGGTGGCCAGACTTTCAAAAGAGCTATTGACATGGGCTGATCCCTGGGAAAGCTAGCCCTAAGCATCTTACAAAAGCCAGGAAAAGGTATGGAGAAACAACAGCCCCTACAGCTTTTCTTTAACTTTAATTTGTATAAAATAAAGTTTCCAGAATGTATCTCTGCAATAGGCAACAAATGAAGTGTCTGAGAGAAGGTCTCAGGTGTAAGTCCTCATTACCTGGAGAGGCTAGTTGAGAAGACAGAGGTGGAGGTTAGCCTTGGGGTTTGAGTGGAGTATATTTAAGTAGAAAAGGTAGCTAAATAGCTAATGGGTATCCAGTTGAGGAAAGGTGGATAAGAAGTGGCAGTTTAGTGTACTAAGGGGGAACGAGCAGATGACTGGTGACAGTCAGCTGCCAGGTTGGCACCCTGGGCTCAAGTGTTTAATGGTTCTTTGGCTTGTACAGCACCAAGAAGAAAGGAAGGAGGCAACTACTTTTAGGGCAGGGGCTCCTGGGCCAGGGAATACTTAAAAGGTCACTGGGGGTTAGTAGGAGCTAGTCATTAAATCCAGGGCTGGTAGGCAGGGAACAGTGGGATGGTCCTGGGTGCAGTAAGGAGCTGCTCATTGGGGCAAGTTGAGGAGTTTGGAGGAGGGCCGTTAGGCCCATAAAGGAAAGAGCTGTCCCTGCAGGAGGTGGAAGGTTGTGGCAGTGACCACTACAGATATAGAGGCTGGTGCCAGGTGAGGGCGGCAGGGGCAGGACCCCACCAGGCCTAACTCTTTCCATTGTCTGCTTCCTCCTAACCCCTGGTGTGTACCTGAGGAGGTGAGTGTGGCCCTGACTGCCATAGCTACTCTTCCAGGGACTTATACACCAGTGATCAGATCATGTAGCCCCTCCTGCCAGCTCTGGAAACATGAAAGGGATGAGGGGAGGATCTGGTTGGAAAAGCATTGCCCTATAGTCCCATGTTTGCTCACCTGCCTGCCCACCCCAGAGCATGACACTTGTTGCACAGGGTGGCCAACATGGAACTGATAGGGTACAGTAGTATGATCTGCTGTACCTGCTATGCTAGGGCAATGCCAGTCAACGCCCCCATCCCCATACTCCAACTTAAGCTGAATTTCTGTGTATCAGGACTCCTGCTTCAGCCCTCTGCCCTCCCTGATCCCCCCATGGAACAGACATGGGGGTATTCCTATCCTGCAA
>NW_005842093.1:114344-116282 GCF_000455745.1 Alligator sinensis | reverse complement strand
TTCCTTTCTAGAGACTAACTCCAATCCCACCCATAGGCCTGGAAGAATGTGGCTGCCTGTGCTAGGCTCCACTTGTCCATGGCAGACTTGGGGAGGCATGAGTGATTTTCTCCTTGCACTCCATGGTACTGTTAGAAGTAGTTCATGGCACTCCAGGATGCTGCAACAGCCCAGTTGAGAATCACTTGCCTAAATGTATGCACCTCATTCAAGGGACTCCAACATTTAAAGGAGCAATCCAAAATCCTGGTTGCCATCTCTCTGAAATTTCAGCTATGGGATGAGATGACTATTTTGTATCCAAACTGGATATATGATTACAAGCAAGCACTAAATCTAAATACCAGTTCCATTTTTCTACTTGTAGCACCAATAGGTGAATCTACACATGCGCTTTAATGCGCATTAGCCTATTTTAATATGCATTAAAGCATCACCAAAAAAACATGCTCTTTAGCTAATGTGCATTAAAGTAGGCTAATGCACATTTTTCTAGTACCTCAAATGCAGGTGTTAGATTTCATTTGTATTACCTAAAGTACATTCATTGAATGTGTAGCCATGTCCAATGTTTTGTCCAACTTAGTGGTGCGTATCTTAAGTTAAATTCAATTGAGAGAGAGAGTGAGCATGCGCACATGAATGATTCTGAAGTCTAGAGCTTTAGCCACTTATCTGGATAAGGAAAAACATGGATTTCTAGTTCTTGCTCCCATGACTGTTTATATACCTGACTTGAAAAAAGACATTGAATAAAATATATAGAACTGTTGGAAAGGAGGCTGGAAGCTAGGTCTCCCCCTGCAGGTGAGTACCCTAGCCACTAGGCAACAGAGTAATACTCGGTCTCTCTTGCTGAAAGTTTCCTGACTAAAGAATTTTGCATTCCTTTCTGAAAATAAGCACAATGTCAATAGGAGTGGGGGAGTGTTCTCTCCCCTCAGAAAAATCACAGTATAGGGGTTAGGGAACTCTCCTAATAAGTAGAAGACATGGGGCTATACCATCTCAGAGAGGGAAAGTAATTGAACTCTCCCACAGCCTTAGCAATTTTTCTAGTAATTGAACAAAGAAAGTGATTGTGGAGAGGGAGGGAATCACTCTTCTCTGTCTGTGTTGAAGAAGGATGAATTCTGCTGTTTTTGAAAGAACAACTGTAGTTCCAAGTTACAAAAGAAGGCTTTCACACAACTCTCTCTTCCAGCATTCCCATAATGACTATGTCTAGGTTAATCTTCCCAGTTTACATTATGATTATTGTGAATCATACTCTGGGTCCCCTAACTCTCACCATGCACTATGCAGGCAGCTTAAACACCTTCCTAAGGACTCTGGGGTAATGTGCTGAAAAGTTGACTCCACATTGAATATTTTGATGAAGTAACTATTAAAAAATGACCCAAGCCTAAATACATTCTTCAAATTGCCCTATATAGTTATTTCCCATACAAAGTCTGGGCCCCATCTTGCAGACATTATTCAAGCAAAGTCTCCATTCAAATCATTAAAAATACATTGTGCTTCCTGTCATAACCCAAAGGTATGATTTTGTGTGTGCTTCGGCACTAGAATTATTCCCGCTAAATTGCAGCTTCGTTGCACGGTGGAGTTTTCTGCTGCTCAGGAGAACCCCGGTGCAAGGGAGAATTTCGCGCCAATTTGTAGCTTCCTTTGCAGGGTGCATTGCTCAAGTTGCAAGAGAAATGCATGGTGCAAAGGAGTTCCCACCACCCGCATGCAAATTTGTTCTCCGCTATTGGCTAGTTCTAAATTATTCCCACGTGGCGGCTAACGATTGGCCTACTAGCCATATAAGAGGTTTGAGCGGTTTCCGCCCAAGCCGAAGAGGACTCCACATCCATCTCGTGGGGACTCTGGGTACACGGCAGGGTAATAGAAACCCTGTGTGAGATTCAGAGGAGTTTGGCGACCTGATCC
>NW_005842093.1:111902-112579 GCF_000455745.1 Alligator sinensis | reverse complement strand
AGCTTATGCTAGCCATCATCGGAGTCTCATATTGTGCCTGGAACCCCAGAGCATGTGCACTGGGATTAACATCACTCCAGCGAATACGACCATGGCCTCACCGTCACCTGCGGAACCCTGGAACTGTTCCAATAACCATCCACAGCATAGACAGTTGTCTTGAGGTTTATGGGCGAAAGAACATCGTTGTTTTACGGATTCTGCTTAACCCAATGGTTGACTACTGTGTAAGTAGTCTCCTTCGTCAGTTGCCAAAACTGCGTATCCTGATGGAGCCAAAACTGTCCAGTGATCGGGAACATCAACGCCCAACTGAGGTTCAAAACACAAGATGCCGCGAATCCGAACATCCAGTGTTACCCCAGAGAACACCAGAGGAGTGATACATGTTTGGATTTCTCCTACAGAGTTCTGGACTTAATAGGCAGCAACTTCGGATTTTGGGGGACGCGGGACAATGGCAACTGGCCTACGAGTTAGATTTTCATTACCTGGAGGAATTTGATGACGACTCCTCGATGATTTCGTCGAGTTGAGTGTACAAAAAAGGCTGTCTAGATTAGAATCGTGTTTAAACACCTGTATTATATGTTTAATAGTGATAGTGAGTTTGATTGACCGCTTTATCGTGCGGTTCCGTGTAAGTTTTGTAAATATTAGTGAAATAACTGTTTTAA
>NW_005842093.1:97624-111372 GCF_000455745.1 Alligator sinensis | reverse complement strand
ATGTGGCCTCTTAGCCGTATAAGAGGCTTGAGCGGTTCCCGCCCAAGCCGAGGAGGACTCCACATCCATCTGGTGGGGACTCTGGGTACACGGCAGGGTAATAGAAACCCTGTGTGAGATTCAGAGGAGTTTGGCGACCTGATCCACCGCCCACCTCTTCCCGTCTTCGAGCGATAATTTTTTTTTTTTTTTTTAAGATGTATCTACGAGGTTTCTATTTTGGTGGTGCGCTTGTCCAGGGCATCCGGAGCTCTGTTTCCATGGAGCCTAGCAAACTCCACATGATTGTTCGTGTTGTTTTGTCTGTAACTGCAACTCAAGCAAGTTTTCCAGCCTGCACCGCAACCATCTTCGGTGTAAGTAAACAATCTTTAAATCTACCATTACGAGTCCGTGCCTAATTCTAGCATGTCGCCCGTTCTCTCCGACCCCGCCCGGCCCGCACACTTCCAAGCCCCTAAGGTAAATGCAGACAATAAGTCAATAGTAGTAGTATTCAGTGTAGCCACTAATTACTTAGACCTTGATACCTTTTCAAGTGAAAAAAGGCACTGGAAATTTAAGGATGAATACTAAAAAAAGGAAATTTTTTCAGATGTCAAAGAAAACCCCAGATCATCACAGCCATTATTCGGCTTCACAGGACAGTAAGTTAAAGTGACACCTTTCCTCCTCATCAACATTTGGACTGTAACCTTAGCTTTGGATGGAATAGTAGGACTCCCAGCATTTTATCCCCATTGTGAGGAAGAGGGCAACAGATGGCCAGTTCTTTGCCTTCATTCCCTCTCTACCCACTTGCTCAAGAGTTGTTGTCTGGGAACATGGCAGAACAGTAAGCTACTTGACAAACCAGGGGGCATGTCTACCTGAGATGTTTACTGTGCAGGTGACTATTTAACTAAACAGTAAACATCTCAATGTCTACACACTACAGTAAATACAAGTACTACCCTACTCTGGAGTTCTTCCATGTGCAGCAGTGCATGTGTAGATGCTGAGCTGGCTGGCTGGGGCATGAGGATGCTTCAGTGCAGGGGCTGCCTGCTGGCTAGCCCCACACTGAAGCACCCTTGTGCTCCAGCCAGCCCCTCTGCAGCACACTGAGTCAAGTCAGAGCAGCCCCAGGCTGGTAGGCTGACCCCCAGGATCCCTGCCAGCCAGGGCTGCTGCAACCTGGTTCAATGTGTGGCAGTCTGGATGCACATGTAAACCATGCACATGGGAGCATCCCGGGAGCTATAAACTGCAGAGCAATAAGCTCCACAGCTTATTGCTGTACATTAATAGCATGTATAGATGTGCCCAGGGTTAAATAAATCAGTTTTTATATCCATGATTGATTGTCTGTCCTCAGTGGAATGAAATCCAGGGTTACAACTATGAACTACTATAGGGATTTTCAACCTTTTTTAATAAGTGTATCCCAGACAGCTGGTTATGGAGAGGGTGGCAGCATGGGGTGGTGGGCAGCAATGGCAACTGCCACATTCGAGCTTCCTTCCCCCCCCACATCGCTCCGGCTGGGTGGCACCTGTGTGACCCACAGAGGGGTGCCGCTACCCTTCCCCCTCCCCCCCAGACCTGCCCTGGGAGGCAGTGGCGTGGGGTGACAGATGGTGGCACTCTTCCCCTGCCTGCCCACATGTACCCCCTAGGGCCTTCTCAAGTATCCCCAGGGGTACATGTACCCCTTGTTGACAACCCCTGAATTACTATATATTTACAAGAGATTGCAACCAGCAAATCATATCTCAGGTGCCTAATATTCAAGACGTTTAGGGAATAATTTAAAAACTAGTAAACCTTTTAGCTTTAAGGCAGCTCCTTGCACTGCTTTAGATTTCTCAGTGATAAATTCTTGTGTTTTAAGTTAGCAATATTTAATTTTAACAACTTTCTCAAAATAGTGTTTGGCAGTCACTTAATGTTGTTGTGCATTGTTTTTGCAATCCATCTTCAGGAGGGCTTTGACATACACTACTACATAAGGAGTGACCTTTCCATTAGCCTAATTGACAGAAGTTCTTCACCTATACCTTCCCTTGCTACAGCTACATGCTAAGCAGAGAAGAGACAAGTATTAGGTATACTGGTTTCTAGATGGCTCTGCCCAAGCAATAAAGACAGGTGCAGGAACGCTTTTTTAGTGACACTTACTGCACAGTAACCTATTTTTACTGCGCATTAGTGCAGGAGTGGGCAATTATTTCAGGTGGAGGGCCGCTGAATGAGTTTTGGTGAGCTGTTGAGGGCCTCATGGGTAGCCCCACCCCTTGGCAGTTGCCCCACCCCCTGATCACCATCTTGGAACCGGAAGTCCCACCTCTAACCCCTGACCTTTGCACCCAAAGTCCTTCTCCCTGCCTCCTCCCAGAAATACTCCTTTTGGGAGGAGGAGTTGCCTTCTTAGAACCAGAACAAACCCAAATCATACAGTAAAAGTCAAATACCTACTATAACATATTTTAATTTTATTACAAACTTTTTTTTGTTGTGATTTGTGTTTGCATTGTGTATTTGCAGGTGATTGCATAATAACTCAAAATAAAGTCTTAATCTTGTATATTGTGTGTGTGTGTGTGTGTGTGTGTGTGGTGTGTGGTGGGGTGTAGGTATGTGTATGAGTGTGTGTATGGGTATGTATGGGTGTGTGTATGTGTTTGTTAGGGTGTTGGGGTTGTAAAAGGGTATGGCTGTGCGTGGGGGACATAGGGTATGCTGGGGAGTTGTGTATATGTCGGGGGTTGTGGGGGCGGGGTGTGGGTGTGTGGGGCTTGTGGGGTGTGAGGGAGGGTGGGGGTGTGGGCCCCCCCTAGCACTCCCTGACATGGAACAGCAGCAGCAGGGAAGGAAGGTCAGGGCACTCAGGGTGAAGGCACTCAGTGGGGGCAGTTCTGGCTAGCACTGTATATAATGACAAGGCGCTCAGCCTCCACCAGGCAGTCTGTATTGCCGATGCTCCCCACACTCACTGGGCATAGGAGGGAAGCCCCAGACACTGGAACCAGCTGCCTTCCCTGCCCCACAGGGGAAGGTGCCTGGGGCTTCCCTTCCATGCTGCACAGCTCCAGCAGGGAAGTGAGCCAGCTCCAATGCCTGGGGCTTCCCTCCCATGCCTGGCAAATGCAGGGGCTGCATGTGCAGCAGAGAGCACTGGCAATACAGACTGCCTAGCAGAATCTGCACCCCTCATCATGATGTGCAGCGCTGGCTAGAGCTGCATCCCACTGGGCACCTGCACCTCCTGCTGCTGCTGCCACTGCCACTGCCACTGCCTGCTGGGGTTGCATACCATGTGAGAGTGTGGGGCAGTCTCCTACCCTTCCCCACCCTCCCTCACACCCATACACTGGCCACCCGAGTTCTGCACTGCTGCTGCCCTTCTGGATGTGGGCTCTGCACTGCTGCCAGCTCCAGTCATGCTCCGTCCTCCCACCCAGCTGCATCCCTGCCCCTACCACTTTCCTACTTGCTGCCTGGAGCCAGCAGAAGACCAGGGAAAATGGAGTAGGTCCCCAGCAGCTGCAGCAGTGGCAGCAGCAGTCCTATCCAGAAACTGCTTGCTGGCTGGGTTGGGTCCTTCCACCCATGATGGTGGGAGCAAGGCGTACTAGGTTATGTTCAGCGTGTGTGTACAAGTGGGTGCCTCATTCTCACCCATCTGGGTGGTAGGGCTGGGCAGGGTACAATTTTTTGGCAGGTGCCATGGCCCAGATGAAAGTGTTTGGTAGGCCAAGTATATCCTGCAGGTTATATTTTCACCGCCCCTGCATTAGCACGGTTTTTGATGTGATGCTTTAATGAACAGTAAAATAGGCTACTGCACATTAAAGCACACATGTAGCTGTGCCCAGTAAGTCCCAGCTACTGAATGTGGAGGTATACTGGGTTAGACCTGCAGATCAACTGCAATCTTAATTATTATAGTTACTTGAAAAAAATGGCATTCACCCCCACCCCCCAAAAAAAAAAAAAACACAAAAAAAAAAAAAAAAAGGGCTTCCCCCCCCCCCCCGCAAAAAAAAAAAAACTGCAAAAAAAAATTAGGTTTTTTAGTTGTTGTCAAAATTTCCTGAAGGAAAAAAAAAATCACAGTTTTGTCAATACATAATGAATCAAAAAGCCATCAAATTTGCATTACATTTTTTGAAAACCAAGAAATGAATATATACAAAAATAGTTTCCCTTTGAAACACCAGAAAAAGACTTATTTTTACAAAGTTTTCATTATCAACCAAAAAAAAATGTTAAGGTCACTTTTAATTCAAAATGTTGACTCATTCTACAATTACTACTTTGCTTGCTACACGTAGGGACCTTTTTCCCCTTGCTCCATCTGGCACTGAACCCACAGTTAGTCATTATTTTTTATTTTTAGTGGTACCTAGAACAAACCTATCATGGTAAAATGAAGAATCACTAAGCATTGATCCCTCTGGAACTCTTCATTTCTCTCTGATGCTGCCATCTCTCATTGTATAGGGCACCATGGGCACAGTCAGCTGTGTACTTCATGACAGGCTCTGTGTTTCCTTGTGTGTGTGTCTATTCTGCAAGCTCATCTCTTCCTTTTCAACTATTTTTATCAATACACTTGTTTCTTTTTTGAAAAATTAAGCCTATAAGGCACAGTTACCAAGATTCAATTGAATCCCCTGCAGGATTCACTCTGGAACCTCTGGATCTGAAAAAGTCTACCTTCTGAGTTACAAGACCACAAAAATTAGTTTGGAGTACTATGAGGCCCAACATTCTGCATGTGGTCTAGCCACAAGAGGGGGGCAAAGGCTATGGACAAGAATACCTTTGAATTACTTTAGAAGGGGTGGGGGAGCTGTCAGTTGACAGGATACATAAGCTATTATGCTGTAAACGAGTACCTCTGTATGCTCCTGTAGCAACTCAAGTTCCCTAAATGGCTAATTCATTAAGCCCAATTGAAATAGGCTTAAAGTCACAACGATTTTGCTATACGTGTATTGCGATAGGAGTATAGTAATTATAGCATAATAGCTTATATCAGCATCATCTGATATCAATACAACTGTTACATTTGTCTATACTCATCTGAAAGCCCATTTGGGTTGCTTGTGAAAACAGCATTTTATCAACAGCTGATTTTAGTCAGAAGTTGCTGGGTTTAGCACAACTGAGCATTAGGCTCTTGAGTCATTCAGTAACATGCTAACCAGATAGGACCCTCTAACCTACCCATAAAGCAAAATAAAGGGATCCAAAATATTAACCCCCGAGCATGTTAATTTTTAGCAGCAGTTTTGGCCCATCATTATTAAGGGTTGCAGAAAATCCAGTCCCAAAAACAGAATTACTTTTCAGACTTCATGGCTTGGACTTTGACAGTCACATTGGGAGCCAGCATTTTTATCCTTCAGGAGGACTTGTCCAGTTTACTGTGCCAATAATGCCTCATTGAAATGAATTATAGTCAGGTCAGGGATTATAATCCCAGACCACATGAGGCAGAGAGTATATTTAGGAGCCATGCTGGCAGAGGAGAGCTTCTTAAAGTTATTCATTGTTTGTAACCCAGATGGAATGTGACACATGCACAAGGCAATTTGTCTGACTGGATGATGCAGTTGGATTAATGCCTGATATGATCCCTGTGGCACTAATAGCAGGGACTGCAGGATTTGTCATGCTAGTTCATAGCACTGTGTGCATCAGTTAAGACACACCAAAAAAGATAGCTAGATAGATAGATAGATAGGTGGACGACAGAAGAAAAGACGGAAGGACAACATGGACAAGTTATTTTTTAATCATAAGAGCAAGCACATACTAGTATAAAGTAGCAGCCTACAGACTCACAAATATGTTTTCAGAGGACTGTGCTAGCCAATCCTTCTATATAACACTTATGACGTGCCCTTTCTATAATGCCACACAAGAAACTCTAGCTTGTATCATATTGCTTTTTGGAATAGTTTCATATTATTTCATTTATGGGGTATTGCAGAATGGAACTTTGGAAAAGCCATTTAACCTTTCCTGGCTATGTACCACAGCTCTTTCCATGCCATGTAAGGCCAATTTTCCAGTTCATCAGGGACAGCCCCAAATATTTTCCCAGTGCTAACAAGGTATTGTAGTTTAGGGTGGGAGGTGGAAGGAATGGTTGCAAGGGACGAGAAGAGGGTAGGAAAAATTACTTTGGGGCATTGAATGAAAATATCAGCAAAATAATAAATATAAAATAGCCTGAGCATCTGCTGGGTGACTACTTGAAGAAAAACAGCTTCAGTATATAGATTGTGTAAAGGGCAGAGCTTAGTTTCTTGGACAAATAAGATATAGAAGAGAATATCAGCTATTATTATATTTTAGAGAGATCATGAAAATCTGTGTGCGCATAAATAGCAGCTAGCATTTTGAAGCAGTGTCAGGAAGTTTGGTAATCAGCTCCCATAGACCCCCAAACACTTAGATTTGACAGCCAAATTCTCTTAGATTTGCTCAAAATCCTAGGATTCCAGAATTACATTTTTAATATACACCATTAAATTCTTGGCCAGGTTCTACCTTCTTTGAGTTCATTAAAATCCATAGGACTAGCTTTACACCACCATCTTCCCCTCCCCCACCCTATTACTTGTTGGGGATTTTGCACAACAGACACTGCTTCAAAATAAATGTTTTTTTATTGTCCTATTCCAATTCCCTCTGTTCTCACTTGTACTTTATTCTTCCTCCCTAGGATTGTTTGTTTTTTTTTTCTCCCTGTCCACCCTGGCACTTTGTCCCTAACCACCTCTCTCAAAGCCTCACTCATTCTCCTTAGGCCCAGTCAGCCACTCATGCAATGAAAGAGTTGCAAAACTGTAGTCTTAGGTTGTGTGTAGATAAAACAAGGGACATGTGTGCATGACACTGTAAAGCAGGTTAAATGCTTTTGCACCACTTTAATGATGGTAGTGTTTGCACGTGCCGGCGGCGTATTGTGCAGCGATTCCAGCTGCTGTAAAAATTTGGCAGGAGTTTTAGTTCATTGCCCTACAGCCTCAAAATGAAGCACCGGGCTCCATGCAGCTCAGGGGCTCTGCAGGAAGCCTGTGAAGGCGACCATCAGCAGCCCAGGAAGTCAGGCTCTGCCTGAAAAAAAACAACATCAGTTGTTTTTTTTTTCTTGGACCCAGCCTGCCTGCCTGAGCTTCATGGAGGCCTGGTGCTTTCCTCCACTGCTGCAGTGCCACCCAGGACTGCCTAAGCCAGATGCCTGCAGGTAGGTGCCACCTTGTAGGGGGCTTCTGCTGCTGTGGAGGGAAACACCAGCCTCTCCCCTCCCCCCCGATCCCCCTGCAACCCAGGGACCGCTTCTCCCACCAGCAGCTTGTCCTCCCCACCACTGGAAAGGCAGGTAATTTTTTACTAACCACTGTGCAGTCAGGTGCACATGTAGATACACCCTTTGGAGTACAGAAGGTGAGGAAATAAAAGGAGTGATTGTGGTCTCTTTAAGACTTTAAGTGGTCTATGTTAAGTGGAGAGAAAATGAGAGTCTGGTGGGATCATTGATTCAGAGAAAGTATGAGGTCCCAGTGGAAAAGTTGAGCTGATGGACCTCTAAGGTAAATGGAAAACTGCAGGACTGAGAAATGCAAAAGAATGTAGGACTTTATCAACAGCATTGACATACACGTAGCTTAACACTAACAAAATATGAAGATATCAAATGTCTACATTCTAATGAGTCTTTCCGACTGTGGTACAGCCTGAAATGGCTGGCAATCTGGCTCATGGAAGTAAATCCTGTGAAAAAAGGATACATTTTTATCCTTTAGAATCACTTTTTTTTTAGTCCCCCTCCTTTTATTTATTTATTTTTTGTGTGAAACAATGGACCTCAGACTTGAGGCTCACACTGATACTCAGCAGGGATTTCTGATCCAATATGTAATATTACATACAGTGCATGTTTTGTTACCTTGGTCAAGCTATAAACCCATGTTTATCAAATATGACTGCGCCATTTTAGAAAGGCAAACTGCAAGCACATACACATGTGCAAGCTTGATTTTATTCTTCATTTAATTAAGTCTAATAGATTTCAACTTTCAGGCTTATCAACAAGGAACAGATTGAGCTTGCCTGACATCATGCCATCATATAATGTTATCCATGCCTGCCATTGGTCTATGCATACTCTGGGCACTTTGTTCGTGCCCAGTGGCTGCAGTGAAATCTACTGATAAGGGAAGAGGAGATCTCCCTGCTGTTGAAATCTGCCAACTGCCTAATCATAATTCATCAGATGCTGCTGCTAATAAGGTGGAGTAGAACTTTGTGATTGTTTCTCTATCTGCCTTAGGAGCAAATGGCACAAGCATAAGATGAGCCATACCAGAATGTTGATTTTTCAGGAGCCTAAGGGAATTGAGAAACTACTAGTATAATGAATTATAGGAGACAGAAATATTTTATATACTGCTGAGTGTAGCATGTGTTGAAGAATCTGTGCATAAAGTTATAGTCCTTCCCAATGAGTTATTGCTGTTTTTAAGGATAAAGATAATGTAGAGGAAGTTCCAGTAAACTTGAACTAACCAAGTTGTTTTATCTAATCACTAAGGGCATCATTACATGTGCTCTAGGGTGGTTGCAGGGGTGCTTTAATTAGAGCAGCTCTAAAAGCCGCTCTAATTAAAGCACCCATAGCATCACATGTATTCAGCATCCCACACTTCAAAATGCTGCCAGGGTACTTTAACTACAACTCATTCAACATATGATTTGGAGGCTGCTAGAGCACGCTAATTAGTTGAGCCTGCCTGAGTCGATTAACCGAGTCTGCTCTGACATGTGCTAATTAGCACACATTGGAGAAGACATCCAGCACATATATAGGGAGAAGTAGATTTTTAAACCAGTCCCATTACTAGGGAAGCAAGGTCCTATTCAGTTTGACTGGGTGCATCTACACATGATATTAATGTGAAGCAATAAACTCCAGCACAGTTTGAGCTAGAGATTTTTGCTCTTGGGTGCAGTGTTTACATATGTGCCCAGGACTACTATATTTCTCCACAGCAGTGGAGAAAGCAATAACTGCAGTAAAATCACTTCTTGTTTCCACCACTGGAAGTGCATCAGTACTCCCCTGATGGATAATCAAAGACAGTAAGAATTGGTGCCCTTGTTAGGCAAGATTATAGCAAGCTCATTGGTCTCTCTATATATGGTTGAATCACCACGAGTGGAGGAAAGCTTGTTCTAAACAGCAGGTGTGGATTATCTGAGCAAGAAGAGAACCAGCTTTCCTGATGGTTCCCCCCTGAGGGAATAGAAACACCTGGTCCTTTCAATAAATAAAATCCTTGTCTACCCAAATAAAATCCTTCTCTACCCAAGCGCTGCCTAAACATGAACAGGAGGAAATAACATTAAAGACATTTAAAAAATGTACATCCCTTTTTTCCCCCCTCAGTGTCTCCTGTCTATAAATTGGGGACAGTATTACTTACCTGCCTCATATAAGCATAAGTAAAGAAAAAAAAATCATTTGTTTGGTAAAGAATTTTTAGATGAAAACCATTAACATCATCATCATGCTTCCATATTTGTTGAAATGCTACATTTTTCTCATCAAAATGTCTTTTCAATTAAAAAAAAAAATGTTTCTCTCACCAAATTGAAATTTTCCACCTAATGTTTTTTATTATTCACTGAAAAATGAATTTCTAGCTTCAGTGACTGTTTTCAATGGTTTGTTAGCAAAAACAAATTCAGTTTTTAATTACAAAACAACAAAATTCTTCCTCAGTAAACGATACAAATGATTTTTAAATAGTCCAAGAAAAATAATTCTCATTGTTCAAATGACTATTATATATAATAACAAAAGTCCAAAGCATCGTGTAGTAGTAAATCAGATTACAGAATCAGAAGCTTCCTGTACTTAGAATAGCATTATTGTTTCTCATTTTTATCACATGTATCAGTATAATATGCTAGATCCCTAGTTATGGAGCAGGATCTGAATGTGCCAGGGGCTGTGCAAATGCAGAACAAGATGACAATTCCAGGTACAAAACATTTTACAGTCTACGTAACTAAATAAGCAATCTACTTCTACTTTTGGCAGTCCTTTTAAGGCCTGCAGTCAGTGAGATACTTAAGCAAGTGCCTAACTTTTAAGTATAAGCATAATCCTTTAACTCAAAGGATCTTTTGTGCTTCAAGTTAGACACATGCTTACATACATTGTTGAACCAAGACCTAAATGACATAATCAGTTCAACCACCTGACTATACTCATAGAAGATTTATCAATGTTATCTTTAAGTCTTTCTCAAGTCTTTGAGCCCAATTTTACCTTGCTTTCTGAGGGCCTTGTTACATGGTAATTTTGAGTGGCTTCTGGAGCTTTTAACACCTGTATTGCCCATACATTAGCACCTAAAACTAGCTTTAACCACTTAATAGGTGGCTCAAAGCTACACCACTCCAGGGCAGGATTATCTCTGAGCTGTGCTACCCAGATCATGTTACACTAAGGTGTAGCCACTCTAAGCTGCACCTTAATGTAAATACCCCATCTGGGCGCCGTCTCCCACTGGTCTGGATTGGACCCACTGGCCTCCTTCCTCCACCGCCTCCCCCCACCCAGCACCCCAGATCCCCACTTGCTGCTTTTCCACCCTGCCTTTTTTGGCTGCCTGCGTTGTCTGTCCCAGAAAGAGATAACCTGCCTGACCAGCCACCACAACTGCTGCCACCACTACTGCTGCTTTCTAGATTGGGTTCATCCTGCAGAAGAGCAGCAGCCTGGCTGTGGCAGCAGCAACCTGGCAGCAGCAGTGGTGGCTGGACAGGCACGTTAACCCCTCTCTACCTGCTTCCCTGGGACAGACAGTACAGGCAGCCACAGGTAAGAGCAGGGGGATATGACCCGAGGGGCTGGAGGGAGCCCAGGGAGGCTGGGGGCAGGAGGGAAGGCTAGAATTGCAAGGGCAGGGGGATTCTTACTTTTCAGTCACCCAGGCCCTTGCTGGCCTGAAGTGTGACTGCTCCAAACTCAAGCTAGCTCTCACAAATAAACATCTGTGCACCTCACAATGTAATGTGTAACAGGGCCGTCGGCCTTATCTGTGATATTCATGCTTCCTCACACCATTAGTGAGTGGGTAGTAGAAGCTGCTAAATCTAATGATGTAATCATGACCCAAATAAGGAGATTTTTAATAAAAGCCTGAATTAGCCAAGCAGAGGGATGGCTTTCATCTGATTTACAGTAAGAGCAATGTGAATTCTAATCCATCAGCAAGAAACAATGTGATATATAAAAAAAGGTCTCCATCAAATAGATAAGGCCAAAAAATGAACCTAGATTAAACAGAACAAGAGCATTCAAATAATGAGAAATTCAAATCCACCAGTATAACTTTTTTTTCCAGAAGCCACATAAAAATGATCTGTGAACTCAGCTTTCACTTGCCTCTCTACATCATCAGTCAACCAACCTCAACTGCTCCCAGAGCTAGGGTAAAACAAACCATAATGGTTGCACAGAAGTAAATTACTGGCTCCTACTAATTTTAACTCCATGAAGAAAGAAAACAGGGTATGAAAATGACAGAGACTGCCAAACAGAAAACTGAGAATTCAGTGGAAGTTAGGTACTCAAAAGTCTTTTAGGTTTGGGGCACAAATGTCTAAGCCATTTTTGAAAATGGGACTTAGGCCTTTGTGAAAAAGGTTACCTATAATCTCTTTGTGCCCTCATTCTTACTTCACAGGCATGGAAGAATAATAAATTTTTGAGTACTCTATTTAATTTGTAAATTCCTTAGAACAGAGGCAATTGCTGTATTACTGATGAAGCCTTAACCTTTTGTAAGACTCGGCACACAATAATACCAGTAAAACTGTAAATCACATATACAGATATATTTTAAATTCTTATGAGAAAATTCATAAATTCATAAATTCATAAATTAATTCTTTCATAAAAATACAAAATTGTATCTATGATAATATTGTTACAGATTAGCCATAACGTACCATTTCTGAATATTTAAACTAAGTGGCACAGCTGGGAAGAATATCCTCCTGCTGAGAATTGGAACAATTTAGTATATGGAACAGAATGTGGTAAGGTGAATATTCAGAAACCCATGGAGAGGACTTTCAATGAACACATTAAAAATATAAAAAACTGATGCCTCTGTGTAAGTATACTATTCATAATGGGAAATTAAGCTTTACTTATGATCCTGCC
This sequence comes from Alligator sinensis, assembly GCF_000455745.1. NCBI lineage: Eukaryota > Metazoa > Chordata > Crocodylia > Alligatoridae > Alligator > Alligator sinensis. Next base: position 99,131 of record NW_005842093.1, on the reverse strand, counting down.
AAAGGCTACATAAACCACCAGGAAACAAAAGAATAAATAAAATTATCATTGATTATTTCATTGTGACAAATAGGAAGCAGCACCAGACATACTTTTTTGTTCCAAGGAAGTTATGGAAGTTATGGAATATTTTCTTTTCGTGGGATATTTGAAAAAGCAAGAGAGAGACAGATATACTTCCAGCATCAAATGGTTTAAACCCATAGAAGTCAAGTGGCAAGATTCTTTGCTGGCATGAAATGACATAACCCTAGGGAAGTCTCTGGGTCAGAGCCTCACCTGTGGTAAACTGATGTAGCTCTATTGTAGACAATGGATCATATAAATATGTTGGCATGGTGACATTGAAGCTGGTAGAACTACACTAATTTACACCAGCTGAAAATATGGGCCAAACAATGGAACCAGACAGGCAAGAGTGGTGGCTTAGAAATGGTATTTAAAGGCTTGTTTTGGGGGAATTGGCATATAGGTATATGTATATGCATTAGAATGTTCAGGATGGGCAGGAGGGGTTAATTGATTTCTAAGAAGCCTTGGTCTCTCACATACAGAGTTTCTATAGTCTTGGAAGCAGACAGGCTGTCTAACACAACAAGGCCAATGTATGAACACATAGCCTGGGAAAGAGGGAGATATGTACCCCTGGCACGGATTTTTGAGAACTCCTGGCACTCTGGTGAAGTGCCCAAAGACTGGAAGAAGGCCAATGTGGTGCCTATCTTCAAGAAAGGGAGGAAAGTGGATCCAGCAAACTACAGGCCCATCAGCCTGACCTCTATCCCAGGGAAGGTCTTAGAAAAGATTATCAAAGAGACCATTCTTAACAGACTGGCTGATGGCAGCATCCTGAGAGATAGCCAGCACAGGTTTGCTGCTGGTAGGTCTTGCTTGACCAATCTGATTTCCTTTTATGACCAGGTGACCTATCACCTGAACAAGGGAGAAGAGATTGATGTCAAATATCTTGACTTTAAAAAAGCCTTCGTTCTGGTATCCCATGATCACCTCTTAGCAAAACTGGCCAACTGCAGCCTCGGCTTCACCATGATCTGCTGGCTGGGGAATTGGCTCCGTGGTTGGACCCAGAGGGTGGTGGTTGATGGAAGTCAATCGTTGTGGTGTGCTGTGACCAGTGGGATCCCTCAAGGCTCTGTCTTTGGTCCAACACTTTTGAACATCTTCATTAATGATGTGGACATTGGTGTCAGAAGTGGACTGGCCAAGTTCACCGACAACACCAAACTTTGGGGTAAAGCGGCCACACCTGAGGACAGGAAGGCAATCCAGGCTGACCTTGACAGGCTCAGGAAATGGGTGGAGGAGAACCTAATGGTGCTTAACACCAAAAAATGCAAGGTTCTCCACCTTGGGAAGAAAAACCTGCAGCATGCTTATAGGCTCAGCAGTGCTACACTGGCTAGCACTACAAAAGAAACAGACTTGGGGGTCATGACTGACCACAAGATGAACATGAGCCTTCAATGTGATGCTGCGGCTAGTAAAG
>NW_005842093.1:68149-97171 GCF_000455745.1 Alligator sinensis | reverse complement strand
CTCTTCCAAGGTCCCTTCCAGCCCTAATGTCTATGAAATCTATGAAAATAACACAAGATAAGTGGCACCAGATAACAAGGCCAGAGATCAGGGGCCTGAGTCATGGTTTTGGGGGAACAGACCAAATTAGGAGAAGGCCTGGAAAGACCAAATTAGTATGTGTGCATGTGATAAGCTATTAGACTATGACAATCACAGAGAAAGGTCAACCAGTAATAGCCATGGGTGAAGAGTCATCACCAGAAGTCATCAGGAGGAAAAGACAACACAAAATCAGAGACTTTAGAGTAGGGTCCCTCCTCCTCTTCCTTCCTGAGAGAGTCCCCATCCCTGTCCCTGGGAATGGTCCTCAAGGCCACCATGGATACAGGGCACACCACCAGCCCATCTCAGACACCCCACTAGAAGGGGGTGTGGGCCTTGGCATACCACCTTCAGACTGCTGACACCTAAAGAAAGAGCCTCAGAGTGGAGACTGCATCCTGGCCAGATGTGCTTTGAGTCTGGTGACAACCCTAGGATTTGGTAGATATGAATTCCTTGACTGTTCATATTATTTATTGTCTGTTATCACTGTGTATCAATAAATTTGCCTATTATCGAATGGAAAGGTCGTGGTCAGTCTGAGGGTGGGTTAGGTAGGTCCCCCTCCCTCCCCCCCGGGGAACAAGGCCTCTGGGTCCTAAATCCAGAGCCAACAAGGGGAAGGCTACTTTGATCTAAAACTCCAAGAAACCCACTTTCTAAGCACTGCCTGCTTCCCTGTGACTTTAAGCAGGGCAACAACACATATCTCCAGGTGAGAATCCAGTGGTGCAGGACATTATGCTCAGGAGCGGTAAAATAATGTATTCACTCTGTAAGACATTTGCAATAATGGTTAGTAATCCATAGCGATTGCTACATGAATGAAGTCTTGAGGACTGGACCATAATCTGCTTCATTGATCCTTCAGCAGTGAAAGCTGGGAAAAGCATCTGCCATTTTATTGTCAATGGAAGGAACGTCCAGAACTGCAGCATCTTCATTTCAGGGGTACAGAGGTTTGTGATGTGAGTGATGTGATGAGAGCTCCCATCCTTTGGAGCCAACACACACAAAAAAAACTACTAGGGCAGAAACAATGTAGCTCCCATTTCACAGCCCTGCAGGGTGTTTTTATGTAATTCCAATGAAGTTCTATTGGTTTTTGCTGAGGCCTGGCTGGGACCTGTCTTGCTCATGGGGCAGCTGCCAGCCAGCCCTTTGTTGGGCAAGGATTCCCTGCCTAGCTGGGGGCTTTCTAGCAGCTGTTTCACATGTGGGACAGCTGCCAGCATTCCCCTACCTGAGCTGGGGAGCAGAGAGCTCCCCAGTCCCAGCACTCCTCAGATCCTGTGGAGAGCCAGGAGCTATGCAGTGCTGAGACAGGCAGGGCAGAGAACAACCCCATCCTGGCACAGGACTGGGGATAGACAACTCCCCTGTGTCCTGTTTCCCTCTGGTGGTGTGGCTACATGAACACTACTGCAAAGTAGGGCTGTGCAAAATGGCACTGTTCCATTTCGACTTCAGTTTCGAGGTTTGGATGAAACAGTGTTCTGTTTCAAATTCCATCCTGAGTTGAAACAGCTGTTCTGTTTCACTTCATCAAAACAGCGAGGCTGTTTTGATGCTGTTTCAATGTTTAGCCCGACCATCAGGCTGGGGAAAGGAACTCAGTTCAGCTGGGCTGAGTTCCCAACCCCAGCCCCACTATCAGGCTGGGGAAATGAATTCAGCCCAGCTAGGCTGAGTTCATTTCCTCAGCGAGACCTTCATGCTGGGGAAAGGAACTCATCCCAGCTGGGCTGAATTCCCAACCCCAGCCCCACCATTGGGCTGGGAAAATTATGGTCGCACTGAGGAAACGAATGCAGCCCATCTGGGCTGAATTCATTTCCCCAGCCTGATGGTGGGGCTGGAGATGGGAACTCAGCCCAGCCCAATCTAGTGCAGGGGATGGGAACTCAGCCCAACGGGGCTGACTTCCCAACCCCAGCCCAATCTAACGCGGGGGATAGGAACTCAGCCCATCTGGGCTGAGTTCCCATCCCCATCCTGATCATAGGGCTCAGTTCCCCTCCCCAGCCTGATGGCAGCACTTGGGAGAGGAACTGAGCCTGCGGTATGATTGGCTTTCCACAGCCTGGTGGCAGGAGACAGGGAGAGCCAGGGCTGTGCTCCTGGCTGCTGCTGGGAGCACAGCCCTAGTTCTTTCCTGTCTCCCACCATCTCATGGCTGGCTGCTTTGAAACTCAAATGTTTTGAAACTTTTGAAAGGTTTCAGCTAGCCTCATTTTGTTTCGAGGATGTTTTGAAGCCCTTTGTTTCAATTCAATTTTGCTGTTTTGAGCTTGAAATGAGTTGAAACAGTGTTGAATTGAAACAGCCAGTGAAATTTCACACAGCCCTACTGCACAGTAACTATTGTGTAGTTAATCTAGTACCTGTATTTACCGGTATTAGCTAACTGCACAGTAGACTGATTTACTACTCTCTCATTCTGATCTCATGGATCTTGAATTCTTTCCTACACAATGCCAGAGCTTTAAAAGATAGGTTGGGAGGTGGTTAAGATTCAGTATGGGGCACAGGACATCTGGGTTTATATCTCTTCAGAGAAAGAAATACATTGAACTCAGGTCTGTCCAAATCCCAAACAAGAACTCTAAACATCATGAAAAATGAAAGCAGTAGCAACCACTACATTTTATTAGAAAGTCAACCCAGTTGGTGCATCATAGGGGATTAAGGGCATTTCTACACCATGGCAGCAGAGAGTTCAGTCTTGCCTCTGAGGAAATAAACCTCACCCACTTACACTTGCTCCACACATATCAACCCAGGAAAGGAGGAAGCAAAGACTTCTCAAACATGCTTTAATTCCCTATTCTTGAGAACAACAGAAACCCATGTCCTAACAATGCACCCTCAGGGCACCCACAACAACTTCTGGGTTTCATGTGCTTAAAGGAGAAGTGGGTAGGCAGGGCTTATTTCCACAGCAATGTGACTGAGCTCTCTGCTAACCTTTAACAAAGGATTACCTGGTTTCATTTTTCCCAAATGGGCTTAGATGTGAGATGGGTCTTGAGCTGCTCAACTCCATCAGGACCAAGGTACTACTGAACATGCACAGGGGCAGTACTGTTGGCACTTGTGGAAACTTAAGGTAAAAAAAAATGTTGTCTCTGGTGTTAGGTTGGAGTTAAGTGGGGATTTCAGGATCGTTATATTGGATTTAGGTACCAAAATTCTACCTAGGTCTCGATTGAGACTACTAAATCTTTTGAATCTTCCCTGTTTTTCTGGACCATGTCCTCTGCCTACTAGGATGTAGCATACTACTGGATATGAAGGGAAATGACAAAACCTGCTTACCAGTGAGAAGGTTAAGGGGTTATTAATTCCCAGCCTGTAAGTACATACATGGGAAACAAAACATTGATAAAAAGGGCCTCTTCAGTCTGGCAAACAGCCAATGGATGGAAGGTAAAGTGACCAACTGTGACTAGAAATAAGGTGTACATTTTTTATATTGAGGGTAATTAACTACTGAGACAACTTGATGAGAGCTGCAGTGGATTATTTATCACTGATACTTTTAAAATCAAGATTGGGTGTTCTATTTTTTTTCCTAGAGCAGTGCTATATTTCAAATAAGAATTCATTCAGGGACATCTTACAGTCTGTGTTATAACTGAGGTCACATTAGGATGTCACTGTAGTTCCTTTTGGCTCTATGATTACTGAATCTATGAATGTCACACCAGGTCATAGGTGACCAGGTCTGGGGCCACTTGAGGACTGAGGTGGTGACCAGGGTAAGAAGGAATGAGCAAAGAGTGGGGACAAGCTGGGTAAAGAAGACAGGAAATAGAGCAGAGCACAAGCCAAAGGGAACAGAAAAGCTATCTGAGATCATGTTAAGCCCTGTTACCAAAGTGCTTCCTGTTCCAGGTCAGGAGTTAATATAGGGGAAGTTGAGGGTCAGCTAGCCACTCCACTGTAGGGTGATCATCTTTTCAAAAGGTGAAGGTGGAACACATGCCCCTCTCCTCCCCCCACCACATCTATATGAAGGCTGAGTGGAGCAGAGCAGGGACAAATGTAGGCTGCCCACTGTGGGCAGTAGGGTAGCAGGTCAGGATGAATGGCTATACCGATTAGCCTGAGACCACAGATTCAAGGCCACAGCCTGTTAATGAATCTGTTTTTTAAGTGATTGATAATTTATATTCTTAATAATAATAACTCATTTGCCAATATGAACTTTTTGTGAGTAATTTAAAGGTAGCATGTAATCAATACCTTTTTTTTTTTTTTTTTTGCATGCCATGTGCAAAAGACACGCACCTTGTTTTTTGGAAAGCAAAATGTACAGGAAAAAATTCTACAGTCGTGCCAGACAGTGGACTGCATGCAGCAGATAGCTCACCCGCAGCCAGCTCAATGACTCTTCAGGCCAAAAAAACCCCAGCCACTATACAGTGTTAACTCTTTTACAGCCACTGCCAAATTAGGAGCAGCTTTTGGCTGCTCAGCCAAAAGCTATTGCAGTACAGTGATGGTTGGGAAAGGGTTAGCACTGAACTCCAATGCCCTCGGCTTGCTGACCCAGAGACATGGCAACCATTTTGGCAGCTGTTACAGCACAGCATCTCCATGGGTCTATTCCAAAGAAGAAAAATCAGCTTCCTCACTTTTACTAATACACATTACAGTTAGGGGGGGGGGGGGTGCTGATTTTTGTGAGAGGGGTGCTTTTGATATGTGGGTAATTCTATCACTTTCAGATAGCAAGACTTTCTAAAGAACTTGTATTTCTGACTGTAGAATGCAGGAATAGCCCTCTCCTCTCTAGCTGCAAAACTTTATTGTGGCTTCTGGAGCTCCCTAAAGTCATGTCTGGTTATTCTGGAGAGTACGTTATATGCAAATTTGCAATGCAGGGCATGTTTTAATTTTTGCTGCATGCAGTTTGTGGCACCACAAAGAGGTTTGCGGTGCCACAAACTGCACGCCCCTGCATGTCTGGACACAGCCTATGTGGTTTACAATGCCAGTGATTTCTAATGGCATATAAATATATTACAGTTTAACAAAGTGAGTTTCAGTATGTTTTGCTCATTGAGAAAACATTTCTGGAGTCCAGCAAGAAAGAAATTAAAATGATCTAGGAATTTTTAGTTTCCATACTTAGCTTTTCCAACAACCTATATAACCTGCTTCCTTCTTCCTAACTTTCTTCTAATGAAAAAACAATGGGTTAAAGCATCAAGACATGACAATCTAATTATCTTTCTGTTTTAATAAGAGAATTACCAGAAACCCATTGTTTTTACTTAATATCTTTCATTTCAGAAGCCAAAGGGCCAGTGCAGTAAATGAATATAGTTGACTAAAGGTCCCAAACTATTATATAAACGAGCAATAAGCTAAAATTGTTTTTTTTAATTGATTTCTTCCAAGCAAAATTGTTATGCCCATTTTCTAATCTTTAATTGGATGTCTGAGGTACTACACTGATGTCTTGGCTGACTATCAATTGAATTCTGGTTTGAGTGGTGGTAAAGTAATTATACTATTTGACATAGAGAAGGACAAGCTGAGCAAGTGGCAGGAATTTGAAGTAAAATGCATTGTACATTAAGATTTATTGTGTTGATTGTCACAAGGACATACTTACTGTGGTCCAACTGACCTGCTGACCCAGGTCTGTAAAATACAGGGTAATGATGGAAGAAACTGCCAGGCTTTGAATGCTAACAGAATCCTTCAGATAGGGTCCATCTATAATGACAAGGAGGCAAGAGTAAATGGCATGAATAATACATATCCTTTTAATGACTCGGCACAAAACGCAAGACCAGGAGCTGAACAGCAATTGTGATTTGACTTCCACCCTGTGAACTGTGCTTTAAAATGTAAAGCTACAACTTCCACCCTGGTTTATAAAAGGCTGAATCCCATTTCACTTTCTGTGCTTAAATGACAAAAATGCAGCTTTATAACTAGTTCATGGCACATCCATACATTGGCAAAATAGAATCAACTTGTGCATATTCCTGCCAGCAGGGCCCTCCCATCTCTTAGCCCAACAACTTACAGGTAAGTGCATTTGCTTTGAGAGCAGGAGGCTGGGGTTCTGAGAGGGGGTCCAAAACTCCACCTTTCACTTCCCAGGAAGGAGTGCAAACCACCAGGCCCTTTCTTTACACTTTTGGTCTACAGTAGGGGTATCAAGGATACAGCCCATCAGAGGTGAAGCAAGGGTTCTCAAGGCTGGAGTATGCCTATTACTGTACACTGGTGGCAACAGATGGGAACATGGATGAAGGTAAGAGGGGGCTTACCTTCCCAGCTATTGTTGCCACTGCTGCTAATATTGCTGTAGCAGCAGCATTTCTGCTCAGGCAGCAACAGCCCCATGGCTGACCTTCCTGGGAGTTGAAACTGGTGTCTCATTTACTCATTTCCCCGCTAACTACATATCAGGTGCAAGGCTATGCCTGCTCTGGCAAAGGTTCTTGAGGGCCTGGGGAAACACTATTCTACTTGCTCTACTCCCCTTGGCCCCCCAGATAGATGAATGAGGCACTTCCCTGCCCAGCTTCTATGTGCAGGGCTGCCCAGGCCATGTCACAGACCCCAGGGAGCCATTGTGAGCCCACCCTCTAGTCAGTGCTCAGAGCTAGTGCCTCACTTGTCCTCCCCTAGTTATGCCACTGCAGCCTGTGGGCTGAATCTAGCCCATGGAGCCATGTAATCTGGCTCTTGGACTCCTAGAGGAGTTGGGAATTCAGAGGAAGAGTGAGTAGGGATGGACCTGATGCTGAATGTTGAGGTACAGAGCCCTGTTTGGGGATACAGTTTGACAGCAGCAGGATGAGTCCCATGGCTCCCTGACACAATGGCTCAGGCACCCATGGAAGTTAACACTCAATAACTCAAAATACAAACTCCCTCCACTGTTTTGCTTGAATGTTGGTGTTTTGGATCCGCTCTGCCCCCCCCCCCCCCCGCTATATTGTTTTGGGGGAAACTCCTGTTCTGTTTTTGGCGCCCCCCCCCCCCCCCCCCCCCCCAGCTATATGCTTTTGGGTGAAACTCCAGTGATTAGAAGTTCTGCTTCTCTTTGAGCAAGCACTCATAACTCCAGATCTCTGTGGAAACCTTATCTGAAGTAGACAGACTTATGTCTGAGTACAGAACAGCCTTTCTCACAGTATAACAGAAAAACCTACTTCAAGTCCTAATGAATCCAGTACCTACAGGAAAAAAAGAGAAGATAAAATGGGCCTTGTTTTGTTTTTTGAGGAGGTGTTGAATAAAGCAACGAACTGGGGAGTAGGTGACATGAGCAACTCTATTCCCAGTTCCTCCAATATGTAGCACATTGGGCAAGACATTTCAGATTCCAATTTCACTTTCTAGACTTTGGCTCTTTAGATTGTATATTTTTCAGGGCACAGACTGTCTCTCATTTTGTGTTTGTACAGTGTCTGGCACAATGAGGTTGCTAAGTGCTCCTGCAATACTATTGCTAAAAAAACTGATATAATTCTTTGAACCTCAAGAAAGTCTGACAAGCTTTTTAGAAGAAGGTCTAAACTTTTTTATATGTCATACAGATCAACTGGTTATTAATACTATTATGTAACATATTATTAACATGGGTCAAACAGCATTTGTAAAACTGCATACCAGTACTTTTCCTTTTATCTTTCTGAGTCTCTAAAGAGCTTGCAAACCAGATATGAAAAAATTCTGTGCCTATTTATAATGAATATCATCTTACTCTTTTAATAATCTCATTGATATCAATAGCTTAATAAGTTTTTATTTGAAGGAAGCCATTCTGAAAGATTCCAAAGTACTAATTTGTCTAGAACAGGTTTTAGGCAAGTCATAAACAAGAACCATATTCTATTCACCAGATATGCACAAATATTCCTTTCACCTCAGTAGGAGTCCCTTATGGAGAACAAGGATGTCTGCTTTGGATCTTTCTTCTTCTATAGTTTAGGGGTGGAAGCATAACAAGATGTTCTCAACTTTGTCCATCAGTTGTTAATGCTTTTGAACAGAATCAACCTATTTGATATTCTATGCAAGAATATTCAAAGGCCACCATTTGGGCTGAAGTCAAGTGGATTGCCACAGCCTTGGGGTAGTGGGTAGCATAGTCAATGAGGAACAGGATGAACCAGAATCGTCTTGAGCTGGGGCCCAGGGGTCCCATCAACTTCATTCCAGCACATTCAAAGGGTATGCCGACTAGTGGAACGGGTACCAGCAAGACATTATGAGCAACCCAAGGTGCAACCACCTGGCACTTGGGACAAAACACACACTAGTCTTTGATTTCCTGGTATACCCCAGGCCAAAAAAACTTGCCAGTACTCTTTCTTGGATCTTTTCCAACCCCAAATGGTTCTCCCAAGATACATCATGTGCCAGTTTCAAAATCTGGCCCCAGTACCTTTTCAGGACCAACAGCTGAGAGTGCCAGGCCTTGTCTTTGACCTTGTCTTTGGCCACCCTCATCAGGAGGTCCCTCTGAAATCAAGACAGGAGCCCTGGCCTGCTAATCTTGCATTCACTATGACCCCTTCCTTGGCCTGTCCCAACTGGCCATATAGAGGGGCATATACTGGATCCTGCCTTTGTCCTGGTTGAAATCTTGGTCTTCCCCCACCTGATTCAGCCCTCTCTCCCAAAGGGCTCCAAAGATTCCCTGACCCTCTGCTTCCTCTGGAGTGGGGCCCGTACTGTACTGACCCCTGATCCCTTTCCCTAGGCACTCCTGTTGTCTGGAGAGGGCCTTCTGTCCAATGCACCAACATTTTCTGAATGACCTGGGCTGAGGCCCAAAGAGCTCAGTGTTTAAAAACAGAAAGATCTCCCCTATCTCTGATTTGGTGGGGTTGTGGTCTGTCTCACTTGTATCCATTTGTTTCACCACCCAGATCCACTTAGCTATCAAGCCCCAGCCTTGCCCCACCACCACAGGGGAAAGCTATGTGGCTGGCCACTGAATCCCTTACAGGGTCTTCCTGTCCCCTGATAGTCTGGTTTAGGCAGATTATGGTCTAGGGTGAGGTATCCGCATTAATGCATGTGAAATACATACATTCCTCTACCAGGATGTCTGCTGGGTTCACAAATCACTCATGTACAAATGTCTGGCACAAGTTAGAGTCTATGAGCCCAATGACATGGACCTCCCCATTTTTTACCAGGATCACATATCCCCTCAGGTGTGGGTCCTTCTGCTTTGCCTCTGAGACATAGGTTTGAGTGTACACACGGTCCATTTGTGGGTAGTCCCAAAATCAATGTTCCTTCTCCCTGCATTGTAGGCATATTATTTTCATCTCTCTTCCTCCTCCTGGGTTGTGGGGATGCTTTAGGTGGCTTTCTTCTCCAGAAGGATAACTCAAGGGCCCTTGTCCTGGCTGCAGTCTCAGACACAATGGAGGTAATGCCTCTACTGGGGGACTTCCTAGAGACCTGGGCTGCTTTCCCTGTAGTCCCAACTTACTCAGGCCTGGAAGCTACTGGTTCCTCCAGGGCTCTTGACACTCTAACTCTGCTACCAAGAAGTCTTCTACTTTTCACGTAACCTCCTCCAGGCTAACCACCCAATGCTGATACACCCATCTCTGGGCCTTTGCTAGTAGAATGCAGCAGAAGTGTTTGAGGGTCCCTGGTTCCACAATCTCCACAGTCAACCAGAAGTCTGGGTTTAACCAGCTGGTACACAAGTCCCTTAAGTTTGGGGCCAGGGCTTTGGAACTTTGTATCCCAAGACTCTGATCAACACTTGTGCCAATACGCTTCCTTCATGAGACCCAACTAGTTCAGTATGGCTGATTAAAGAATACTGTAGTCCTTGGCCAGCTCTGCTCCTAGAGCCTTGTAAGTCACCTGTGCCTCCCCAATTAACAGAGGGGCCACCCTCACAGCCCATATTTCCTGTGGCCACTGAAAGGTCTCCACCACCCACTCAAAAGTCATGAGGAAAACTTCTGGGTCATCTTCAAGTCCCATCTTGGGGAGGACTCCACCCTCTATCCTTTGGGATCCATGTGACTCACCAACTTGGGTGGGAGTCTGCCTCCACTCCAACTGATATCTCAGGAACTCCTGCTGTTGTAGCTGCTGGTCTCTCTGGAACTGCTAGAGTTGTTGGTTCTGCTTCTTCTAGAATTGCTACTGCTAGAGTTGGAACTGCTCAAACAGCTGTTGTTGTTGCTGCAGCAGGCCCTCCAGCCATTTTATTAGGAGTCCTGTTTCCATTACTGGAGTTGGCTTTAGAATACCCATGATCTCTAACCACATGCAGTGGACTGTCACTGTTTACAACACTATTTTATTTTCCTTGGGTTACACTTGTCCTCACAGGAAACACCATAATTACAAAACAAACACATACATAGATTCATAGATGTTAGGTCCTGGAAGGGACCTCATGAGATCATCAGGTCCAGCCCCCCTGCACTTAGGCAGGAAGACTGCTGGGGTCAGGTGACCCCAGCAAGGTGCACATTCAGTCGTTTTTTTAAGATCTCCAGGGTAGGTGATTTTACTACCTCTGTATGGAGTCTGTTGCAAAATCTGGACACTTGAATCGTAAATATTTTTTTTTCCTTATGTCCAATCTGAAGTGATCTTCTAGCAGTTTTTGTCCATTGTTCTGTGTCTTCCCCTGCGGTGCCTTGGTGAACAGATGTACAGGGTTCCAAGGTCCCAGGCCCTGATGTATGCCCCTTATATATTTATAGGCTGCCACCAAATCTCCTCTAAGTCTCTTATCCAGGCTGAACTGTCCCATGTCTTTCAGCCTCTCTTCATATGGCTTGATCTCCAGAACTCTAATCATATGTGTGGCCTTCCTTTGGATTCTCTCAAGCTTCTCCACAACCTTCTTGAAGCGCAGCACCCATAACTGGGTGCAGTACTCCAGCTATAGTCTCATGAAAGCCAAGTAGAGCAGAAGGATGGCATCCTTAGTTTTACTTGAGATGCATCAGTAAATGCATGCCAGTTTTTTATTCTCTTTGTCAGCTACGGCATTGCGTTGGTGGCTCATGTTCATTTTCTGGTCTATCACAACTCTGAGGTCTCTTTCAGATGTCGTGTTCGAAAGTGTAGCACTGCCAAGCCTGTAAGTATGTTGCAGATTATTCTCCCCAGATGGAGCACTTTACATTTCTCTATGTTAAATGTCATCAGGTTTTGATCCACCCTCCTTGCAAGTTTGTCCAGGTCAGCCTGTATCCCCAGCCTGTCCTCTAGCATGACCACACTCCCCCATAATTTAGTGTCATCCACAAACTTTGCTAATACGCTTTTAACACGAATCCAAATCATTGGTGAATATGTTGAAAAGCGCTGGTCCGAGTAGTGAACCCTGAAGGATGTCACTGGTCACCTTACACAATGTCAACTCAATTCCATCTAATTATATTCTCTGGGTCCTACCTTGGAACCAGTTTCCTAGCCACTGTACTGTAACATTGTCAAGGCTGCAATTTCTCAATCTTACCATGGAGATGTCATGGGAGACTATGTCACAGGCCTTTTTAAAATCCAAGTATATGACATCAACCTCAGCTCCCTTATCCAGGTGGTGAGTAACCTGATTGTAGAAGGAAATGAGGTTGGTCAGGCATGACCTGCCTGCAATGAACCCATGTTGGCTGTCCTTAGAGTACTGCCTTCAATTAGCCTATCACTAATGGATTTTTTGATCATTTTTTCTGGGATTTTTCCAGGGATTGAGGTCAAACTGATTGTCCTATAATTCCCTGAGTTCTCCTTTCTTCTTTTCTTGAAGACAAACACCACCCCCTTCCAGTCTTCTGGGACCTCTCCCAAGTGTCATGAGTTCTCAGGAGCTTTGCTATTGGTTTCACAATGTTGTCAACCAATTGTTTCAGCACCATCAGGTGTAGTTCATCCGGTCCTGCTGACTTGTAGCTATTCAGCTTCTCTAGCTGTTCCCCCACAAGATCTTCACCAACTATGGGTGGGTGATCACCCGCATCTTGATTATCTTGTATCCTGTCAAGCAAGCTAATACCGTTAGACTGGTGAAATACTGATGTGAAGTATTTGTTTAGGAGTTTGGTTTTCTCCTGAGTATTGGTTATCAGCTATCCCATTTTGTTCAGCATGGTTAACAATAAAGGGTTAACTCATACCTACTAGTCCTTTCCTGGAACCTGAGAAAGTAATTTTGAATATGTTCTGTGACTTCAGTTTTTCCTTTTCTCCCTTCCTTGGGAGCTTTTAACTTCATTTGGGCCATCAAATCATTCCAATCCTCCTAGACAGGCAGGAAATCTTTTTTCAACTTCCTGCAGCAGGGCTACAGCCCCTGAGCCCTGCACCCTGTTACAGAGGCAAAGAAAAAAAGAATCCCAGTCAAGCATTCTTCAACAAAACTGAGGAGAATAAAAGCTATAGAAAAACAAGAATCAGTGAAGGCAAAACCAGGACGCAACTGCAGGGTCAAAGGTTAAAATAAAAAAGTTCATAAGCCAGTGAATTCAGGATAACACATGCTGTTCCACAAGGGATTTAGAGAAGTCAGTGATTGAAGGGCTTGGACTATTTGAATCTCAGATGTTGGGACTAGACCCACAACCAAAGAGCTACTCCTGCAACTGAAACTCAGGAAATGATGAATTGTGAGGGACAGCAAACCAAAAAAAAAGCAAACAATAGGAATTGCGGTGAGGGTCTAAGAATGGGGACATAGAGGAAAGAATGACAGACCACAGCCATTGCTCTGTGAAGGAATTTAAAGAGTTATTCAAAATAAAGAGATCAGCCTACTCCCATGTGGAGGCATTGATCCTAAGCCTATCCAAAATTAAAGGATGGGACAGCAGAGTCAGGAAGTCTACAGATTCCATAAGGCAGATAATAAAAATGCAGGGAAGGGAGTGTGGTAAATGCAAGGATACCAGATAGCGACCTTGAGCAGAGGATCCAAGAAAGCACGCACTACTTTGCAAAGCACTTAGGGGAATTAAAGTGGTTAAGTTTGAACCCTCTGGAGAATGGATTCCTAGGTTTATCCACAGAACAAGTTCAGAATGGACACAGGTAGTTAAATCTTCTAATATTATCATGTCCTTCAAAAATTATTACAATCATAGTAGGTCAGCCTTCATGGCCCATATAGTCCTTGATTTTTCTGCTAAGACCATCAATAAATATTACAATTTGGATCACATATTCTTTCCTGGTCATGTGTCACAATTTGATCATGTATAAGTGCCAGAGATGCTCCTTATGCAAAGGTTGACATTTTATTGCTCTACATATAACCCCTGGTAAGAGCACAACTATACATACACCAAAACTGGGCATATGCACTGCTGAAGGGGATCACTACTTCCCATCTTCCCCTAGTGGCTAAGGCACTCACATGGGAAGTTGGAGTTTGTAGGCCCCACTCACCAAGAGGGGATTTAAACTTAGTACTAAGCTAGGAAGTCAAGGACACCCAGATTGAAATGCCCTCAGGGAAAAGGGGGGGCAGCGGCTAGAAATCAGCACCCCTAGCTTCATCCTTCCCCCTCCTCCCCTAATGCCCCACCCACTGAGTTCTGATGAGGAGAGGGGAAAGGTAAGAGAGGGACATACCTCCATCTATTTTCTGCTCCTGAGTCTAAGTCTGGTAGCCATGGGTTTCTCTATTTTAGAACATCAAAGTCTTCTACACATTAACAAGGGGCATATATACAGGCTCTGGTTACTACTGCACATAGTCAATCTGTGTGAATACATGGTCGCTAATAGTCATCCATGTGTGCAGGTCTATGTGCCTAGGAATAGAATTCCAGCCTATGTACAGATGGCATTTTGGGCACTTAGATGAGTGAAAATGCCATGTAGATGACATGCTTAGGAAGGAGGCAGAATGCCACCCTTGGTATCAAGAGGTGGGTTTTGCACTGGAAACTGAAAACCAGTCTCCTTTTTCATGTTAATATTTACTAAAAGAAAATTAACAGAATCAACATTATACAATGCACGTGAAAAATCTTCAGTTCTGTTCATCAGTGGGGAAGCTAATTAGATATCCAGACATATTAATTAGGAAAAAAGTTTGAATGGCTTAGCCATTGCATATATACAATGCAATATAATTAGGCAGAAACATCAGAAATAGATTAGAAATATACTAGGAGGTTGTATGACAGAAAAATAACTACTCACTTCGTTCCAGTTGCAGGCCAACCCGGGAAGGGTACCACTGGGGGCCTATTAAAATCATAAAGAATTACATTTAATTTCATGGTATAGCTTCTAAACCTCATTTCTTACTAGTAGCAAGTGTCCTTTTTTGCTGATAGCTAGAACTGTGAGACCATAAAAATGTCTATGTGCTTTAGCTATAAATGAAAAATACAGTAGTAATATGGGATGAATATACAGTGCAATGTATACAGTTAGAAAAGAAATATCCCATCCCCAAAACACTCTGGCTGGCTCTACTGGAATGCTGAATTTACAGTCAGCAGATGAATAATGCAGATTGCAATGTATCAGAATAATCAAATCTTATGGCATAATGGCACTGGGGACTTTGTACATATAGGTTAGTGATAGAAGAAGTCCATCTTTTTGCTGGAACTTGACAGTTTTACCAAATTTCAAATAAAAAGATATGGGTGGACTGGAGAGGGGAGAAGAGGGGTTATTTTCCTATTAAAGCGGTTAGAAAAATGTGTTCTTTCTTACAATGATAAACTGTTAACGTTTCCTCAGCACCCTCAAAAGGATCAACCACTTTGCTTTCAGCCTAAAGGATAATATTGGCCGTATTTTTCAATATGGGGTTCTTCATCTGATCATTATCTGTTTATCTGTCTGTCTGTCTTTCTATTTCTAAGGAAAGCAAACATATTTGCCAAATTTTTCTTTTGTCAGAAATGTAGGTTTCTTTTGTAGGAAAAAAAAAAACATAGCTATTTTAATGAAAAATGTTCATTTAGCCCTTTTTCTCCTCGCCAAGCCACAAACTCAATGTTGGAGCAAAGCAGGAAGTCAGGGTCTGTTTGTTTTGCCCTCTGGCAGGCACAGGAAAGAATTCATATTTATTTTTACTGTAAATTATTTTAGAAGCAGGAGAGACCCTGAGTCCATTTCTTGATATGCCACAATCATTAAGTGCCTCTAACTGCCTCTGGATTCTGTTCCCACAATAAACTTAATTTGCAAGGGAATCAGCACATACATGGAGACACTATAACAGCCCTAATACAGACTACCTCCATATGGATCAAAGATGCTGGGAATCTGAGAAGGCCAGGAATTCTTCTTTTCATGGGGTGCTCACTGTTCTAATGGCTCTTTACAGTTTTTGTTGCCTGGGATTGCTGAAATAACACGCAAAAGGAGGAATGCACATCACTAAGAACAAAGCTGAAGAAGCTGGATGATTAGTAGAGAACTGCTTATTGGCTATGTGACATGGAAGTAATGAATATAATTGACTTTTAAGGATGTGAAATGCCTGCTGTCTCTAAGACAAACAACCAGTACTGGTTTTCATCCAGGGGCAGCAGCTGATTGTTAAAGCTACTTCATGGGTCAGTTAAAATACTGGTGGAACAAAGCAGGAGGCAACTGTGTAGAAAATAAGGTTTTGGGTGAATTGTATTACAACCCTTCGGAATGGAAAAATTACAGTTATCTTGTACAGACAGAACTTTATATCCTGGATAATTTGCTGAAGACATAGCAGGTACCTATACACGTTCCTGCTGTATTGTGTCAGAGCAGACTCAATTAATCAAGTCTGTTGGAGTGTGGTAATTACCAGAATGGTAATTACCATGTTCCTTAGACTCCAGTGCCATGTGTGTCAGTGTCCCCATGCTGAAAAATGGTGGTAGGGGTGCTTTAACTAAAGCTCATTTAACGAGCTTTAGTTAAAGTGCCCCCGCCATCCCTTTTCGGTGTGGGGACATTGATACATGTGATGCTCTGGAGCCGCTCTAATTAAAGTGCCCCGCCTTCCTCCCCCATGGAGCATGTGTATAAGCACTTAGACTAAGAATATAGGTTACTTTAAAAGCATCCACCTAGGTTTAGCCATGGCCAGCTAATATGTTTTGCAGGCCTTCCACCATGGTTACACTTGTGCTCCTGTGTTTTATATACAAATTAAAGACATAGCCAGATTTTTTAAGTGCAAGTTGTTTTCTTGACAAAGTCTTAAGGAATAGAGATGCTTTTAAAAATGCTTGCTTCACTATCAGTATCACATGGTTCCTGTGAAGGGGTTGATTCCTAGAAGGAATATTGACTTTCAATGTGACAAATATTCAGAAACAGACATTCCCACAGACAGGCCTTTCTATAGGTCTGTTATATCTACTGTACATGAGAGAGGCTCAGGAAAAGTTGATATAGATTAATAGATTGTAGAGTTGGAAGGGACCACAATGGATCATCGTGTCCTACCCCCTGCCCCTGGCAGGAAAGAGGACCGAGGTCAGATGACCCCAGCCAGGTGACTGTCTAGCCTCCTCTTGAAGACCTCCAAGCTATGTGATAGCACCACCTCTCTTGGAAGCCCGTTTCAGATCCTGGCCACCCCGACTGTGAAAAATTTCTTCCTAATATCTAACCTAAATCCACTCTCAACTAGTTTACACACGTTATTCCTAGTCACTCCCTGGGGCGCCTTAGTAAACAGCGTGTCCCCTATTCCCCGTTGACCTCCCCTAATAAATTTCTAGGTGGTCACAAGATCTTCCCTCAGCCGTCTCTTGTGAAGGCTGAAGAGATTCAGCTTTCTCAACCTCCCCCCGTAGGGTCTATCATGAAGGCCACTAATCATGTGAGTGGCCCTCCTCTGGACCCTCTCGAGATTCCCTGTGTCCCTCTTGAAGTGCGGCATCCAAAACTGGACACAGTACTCCAACTGCGGCCTGACCAGTGCCGCATAGAGGGGGAGCATCACCTTCTTTGTTCTATTAGTCATGCACCTGCTAATGCATGACAAGGTGCGATTAGCCTTGTTGATGAGGCCATGTGAGCTAATAGTCTGAGAGGAATAAAGTAAAGGGGGAGAATGCAAGCATTATTGTTTCGTTTTTTAATTCATAGCATTGTGGCTATTCAAATTAAATTTGTGAGTTGCTGAGCACTTTGGAAAACCCATCCAGAGTCATACAATTGGCTTTATGTGTTTAGAATATACATAAAAAAAAATCTTTCAGGAAAGCACTTAGAATCAAGACGTACAAGCAGATAGATTGCAGTGAAACAAGTTGTGGATATCTATACAGACATTAGAAAGGAGTATTTCTTGAAAACACACTTGATGGAGAGGGTTTTTTTTTTTTTTTTTTTTTTTTTTGCTTTGGTTTTGGGTTTTGTTTGTTTTTGTTCACTGTCAGAATTCTGTAGCAGAGTAGAGGCATTAGACAATTGCTACTATGCTGCTGGCCAAGATCAATTTCAGCTCTGATTTCAGCAGGTCAAGAAATACCTACAAACTGATGCTTGAAGCACCAGGGAAGACCTATCTATCAAATAAGCAGGTTTTTTGAGGTACCACAACAGACCATGGCTATTAAAGATAAAAAGAAGATAGAGAAACAGCAGCTGTCAGACTTGTCAAGGAGGATATGATTTGCTCCAGGACAGCAGATATCAATAGTTATTTGGGAGACTAAAATGGGATGTACTTGTGTTAAATTGAATTTTTTTCCTCCTTGTATTACAGTATATTTCAATAAAAACCAATTTACCTGATCCTTCGGCAATGTGCTTTGAAGCATGGCTCATAATCTTCAGTAGGGCAAACAGAGGTTGTGCTTTTTGGCATGTAATCTTATATTTCAGTGCAGTAACCCAAGTACACCAAGGCTCTGAAAACAGATCCAAAGAACTAAACCTAAAAGAAAGGCCAGCATTTGATGGGAAACCAAAGGTACAAAGAGTGGTGACCAAAACCTGTGGTGTGATGTTGGTCAAGTCACTGTCCCTTCTCATTGACTCTGGTTTCCATCTCATCTCTAGAACATGTCTACAGAATAAATTTAACACAATAGAGAGCTGTGTACTTAGGCACAATGTGTGAATCTGGCCAGGCTGCTTCTTAAGTTGGAAGCACTATGTCTTCATACAGCTTATGATAAGCTAAATAGCACTGCTGAGTGAAAGAAGATATGTTTACACAAGATGCTTTACTGCACATTAAATTAGTCAAATGTGCTGTTTGCTAGTACCGACATATATAGGTATTAGATAAATGGCATATTAGGTAAGGTGAAGTAGCACACATTTAGATACTGACTGGGAGCAATTTTGCTCATGCTCAGCCCAGGAAGCAGGGGGTCACTGCTGCCTGGCCAAGCCCCAATACAGGGGGAGCTGTCAGGACAGGTTCCAGTGTACATAGGGCCAGGAGACAGGTGCCCTTGCAGCTGGCACAGTATTCCTGGTCCCATGCACATCAGGAACTACCCCCATGTCCCCCTGCCAGCCCGTGGGCTGGCACCCAGGGGAGCCTGGAACTCCTGGCTGCTGCAGGGAGGCAGAGCAGGGCAGAAGTAGCCCTGGACAGGGCTGCTCCCATTGGGTGCAAATCTGTGCCCAACAGGGCACGTGTGTAGATGTGCTCCTGGCCACGGCCATTTCCTATTGCACCTTATTTTACTGCTCAGTAACCTTACTGCATATTCTTTGCACAAGTAGATGTCCACAGAATCAGTTAGCTCACCCTCATGCTAATTAGCTTTCCTGCAGTGCCGTATGGACATGGCTACACTGATTCTGGGCTTAAGCCATCCACAACATACCTGAGGATGCACAGAGCCTCAAACTTTTTTATCTGCTTAATTCTTTGGGCTGGAGACCCTCTCCCACTATGTGTCTGTGCAGTGTTTAGCCTGCTAGGACCTGAATATTGGTTGAGGCTGAGAGGAGTCATGCAACTTGCTGGCATCAGAATGTCCAGTCTTATGCAATTCAGCTCATCTTGGATTCCAACCTAAAAGTAATGACTTCCAGCTTGCATATAAATTGGAAAAAGGTTGTGGTTCAGCTGGGACCTTCTATACTAGGAGTACCCAGGGATCCTGCAGTAATTGGTACTGCCTTCTAGGAAGAATATTGCTACCTCTTCTTCTCCAGTATATACAGAGAGTGAATGACTACCTTCATTCTCCCAACCTTGATAGAGCCTTGTTTTGAAGGAGAAGGGAACATTAGCACACCTTCAAATGCCTGTTTTTTCTACTAGTAACTTTGAGGGTTGAGTGACTTGGCCATGCATCATATAGGCAATGGGGGCTGGACCCCATTGTGCAGTATGCTTTAGTCATGTTTGCAACACTTCTACACATTAACATAAATACAACATTTCTTGAGCAGAAATATCATAAAAGCAAGGTATATTTTGTATTAAAAAAATTCTAAATCACTTACACTTTTTTCAATAGTTTTCAGGTTTTTATAGAGGGAAAATAATATGTCTCAACAGTTTCCAATGAAAAAAAATAATTTTAGATTAAAAAAAAAGGTTCAGATGAAAAATATCTACTAGGTATAACTGCACAGTAACGAGCGTTACTGTGTAATCACATCCCCACATGGCTTCCTGGTGATACCGACTACATTAGAGTTTGGTGAGACCAGTAATATATTTCCTGAATATTTTGAGTATTGGCTAAAAAATATCTAAACATCATTGAACTAGCAGATATTAGGGAATTCTGATGCTCTCCTGGAGGGAGAGAGATTACAGGAAGGTTTCTAAATCTGTTGCATGAGATGCCTACTGCGCAATAGCTCATTACTTATGTGCAGCAGTGTCATGGGGCATGAACCCTGATGCAACACTACTGCACCATGGTAACAAGCTACTGTGAAGTAGTAATGAGCTACTGTGCAGCCGGTATCACCAGGAAGCCATGCGGGGTTGTGATTACACAGTAACTCTGGTTACTGTGACGTTATTTAGTACTTGGGTATGCAAGTACTAAATGACTGATTAGGAACAAGTACACAGTCAGCATCTTCTGCTCACTCCACAGGATGTCACTGAAGCCAACAATTTAGCAAGATTCAAAAAAGGGACTGAGCAGTTACAGATGGGGAAAATGAGGCACCACAAAGTGAATTGAGTTACCCAAGGTCATTCTGCAGGTCAATAGCTGACCTGGAAGTAGAACACTTTTCTCCTGAATGCCAGTTCCATGCCATAGGATGAAACTTTTCTTTTTAACTCTGCACTTGAAAAGTTCTGTTTTCTTCTCATGTATACCAAGAATAGGCAACTAGTACTGGCAGTGGAGAAGCATGGGGAAAGACAATACATTAGCTTCAGGAGATTCAGGAATATGTGCTGCAGTTCTCTTAGGATAATTTATCTAAAGACTTGAACACCCAGCATTTTGAAAGGATAACCTGATGCACCTTACTCCGCCCATTGCATTCACCTATTGCTCTCTCTTTGGAGAAGAAACCAGCTCTCTTCTCCATGTTTGTACAACAACTAACATAGTAGAATCCTGGTCCGTGACTGTTGCCAGCTCCCTGTCCTATCTAAGCAAAAATAAATAAGTGTCTACATTAGGCAAATATCCAATCCATTTGGCCAAAGTGTGTACATATTCCATTTGAATGCAGGAAGAAAAAACAACAGGACAAAGCCATTGACTTTTCTTTTTCTATGCATTTGGACTAAAAATCCCAAGAAATGAGTCAGCCTAAAACCATAGGAATGCAGGGCCTTTCAAATTTAAAAGTCTGCATACATTTTTAAAGGTTCCAAATGATATTTTATCAGTCTGACTCCACTTGACTGTAACAGGAACTTCATGGTTAAAAAGCCACAGAAAGCTTTGAAAGATCAAAGCTAAGCTACAACTCAAAGCTACAACTTTTCCAGTTACGTGATTGAGGAATTCCTATAATTTGTGTACCATTTCCTAAAGGTAAGAAAACTTTCAGTGCTTTGCCTATCCCACAGTAAATTATGTATTTATTATACACTAAGTAGTTGTATAACATTTAGGCTATACATTTAATGCATATCACAGCAAAGGTAAGACAGAGTCCACATTTCTTCCTCTGTGAAAGTAGATATTTTCTCTACAGTTCAGCCCTGTAAGAAATAGAAAATGGTTTTGACAGACATTGTTTAGAGATAATTAGCACACTGACTTTCCATGAGCAGCTAATTTTATTATCGGTTAAATTGTTTGCTTCTGATTGTATTTTACTACCCATGCATCTCTAATAACAAATAGACTTAATAATTATGAGCAACACCTGCTGTGTTATGCATAGGGCAATATGAACAGCAAAATTACTATAATCAATCAGTGGTATCACATTGTTAAAAAACTGTGAAAATGTGGAATGTTCTGTGGTAAATTGCAATAGGAGTGAAATATAATATCCCTGCTATGATCACCTGACCTTATACCCCTTCTGAGGCATGTAACAGAATTTGCCCATGAAACACCCTTTACTAATACCTGAGAAATGCACCCCATAAATGTAATCAGGTCATAGATCTCATAATTATACAATATTGGCAATAGGTTCATTAGTGCATGTAACTAGCATTCCTCAGTGCATGACTCGCATCTGAAAAGTAAGCTTGCCAAAACATGACAAAGTGAATGCTGGACAGATATAGGTATTCAGAACTGTGACCATTTAACAGTAGAGGTCAGGAATGCAATTATTCTTAGTTGTAGCAGGAGTGTCTGAGAATTCTCAAGAACACTTCTGAGCAGTCAGGAGTTGATAAAGATATCATCATCCTGACATCTCAAATCTGTGCTGAATTGAAGCTTGTGATTCACTGCTGTGCAGAGATGACATTCTCCTAGGCAGCAAGAGAAATTACTTGAGGCTTTTTTTCTCTGCTTTTATTTTCAGAAAAATCTAATTCAGCTTAAATTACAATTCAATGACTTGCCAGGCTCATTGAAAACAACAATAAGCAGACCATGACCATCTATATGGGAAGCCACATTGAAGCACCGTAGTGCCACAACAGCAAAGGGAAACAAGCTTCTTAGATTGACCCTGCATAACAGACTGCAGCTTTCATTTGCAAGAAGTGGTCAGACAGGTGAGCAGTGCTGTTGAAAAGAGACCTTCCATGTACACATTGGGTGTCTACATGAGAGACTACTGTGCGGTTGTTACTGAGCATTTATTTAGTACTAGTATTAACAAGTACTAAATAAATGTGCAGTAACCAGAGTTACTGTGCAGTAGTACTGACAAATGTCGTTTAGGTGACATTATTGCACAGTAGCCTAATAAATACTATGCAGCAGCATATTAGCACTGTCCATGCTGTGATGCTGTACTGCACAGTATTTTTCAGCTACTGTACAGTCAGCATCTCATGTAGACGTGCCCACTGAAAAGGCAGCATACCACATTAAGGCTGTCAAATTTGCCTCTGGATAGCTGCTACCACAGTATGCATTATTGAATCCAGGTGTAACTGCAGACCAGATCCTTTTTTCTTAAACCTAACTCTCTTTCCATCATTAGATCCATCAAACTCTATTCGGACATCTGTGTTAACAAAATGCATTCAGCAACAAATTGGAACTAATCTCTGAGCATTGTCCTCCAAATGTTTGAATCTGGTCTGAAAACAGAGGAAAAGAAAAGAAGTGTGTCTTCCCTCCCTGCCTCTCACTACACCCCAATAACCCTAAGAGCAACTCTGATGTAAGCACTCTGAGCACCCTTAGTCCTTTCCCTGATATTCTATCCTATATAGCTTCTTTGTGCATACTCAGGCTAGGAACAGCGGTTAGACATACACTGGTATAAGTGATCAAAAAGTGGTTCAAATCTGTAACACAACAGAAGTTCAGTGCATATAAACCACTTTCAAAATGGCTGAAACTGGATTAAAATAAACTTGGACGGATGTAGTATCAGACTTAACTGATTTAGGTTAATTTGGTTTATGGAACTTCTGTCCTAGATCTGCTCCAGATGCAAGTATACTCACAGTCCCCCAGCATCCCAGGATGCTTTGCATCTCTCCTGTGGACCCCCCCCCCCCCACCTGGCAGGATGGGTGGTCTAGCCTGGCTCAAGCTATCTGCCCCAGCTGAGCAGGGAGGCATGCTCTAGTACTCCCTAGTTCCGGGCCTAGGCCACTGCAGGCTTGTGGATGCATTTCTGGAATCAAAAATGAATATCTGTTCACTTGCTTATCAGTTCAGTCTATGCAGTTTAGACTAACCTGCAAATATTAAATTGATCCAGCCTCAGGCTGTTTGTCTGTACTTGGCCTCATAGTTTTGAGTGCATGGCAGTCATACATGAAACATTTCAATGTTGTTTATCTTTTGTCTTATCCTCTTCCTGGGGAGAGAGTTGTGTGCAGTGTAATTTGTTGGGGGTTTTTTTGTCTGTTTGTTTTGCTAGGGCTGTTATTCAGCTTGCTTGATTTTAAATTGTACATACTGGGCACATCTATACATGCATTTACTCTGGCCTAGATTTACTCTGGTGTAAAATAAGCCACAGTAAGTGTTTCTGGGCAGGCATCTATGCATGCTGGGATTAGGGAGCAGATTTGTACCCAGGTCCTTGCCACCCTGCAATGAGTACCTGCCACCACTTGGGGGAGCTCTAGGCTCCAGCAGAAGCTCCCAGCACCTGGTAGCCCTCTTTAAAAGCCAGCCCTGATCTCTGGCCAAAAGAAGCATGCCAAGTGCAGAGACAGCATGTGACAGCTTTCTCTTTGGTCACTCTGCTTCCCCTTGGCTGCTCCAGCCCCTGCCCCTTGTAGCAACGGCTAGCATCCCACACTACTACTGGCTGCCATGATTGCCCTGCTAGCTCACTGAACTGACCTCCACCTGGCCTGTCTCACCCTGCTTGACTCCCCCGAGATCTGCGACTGCCTGCCTGGCTGCAGTGTGCATCACGGGGCCGCCACTGCCACACAGCTGCCACCACCAGGTATGCTGATGAGGGGTTCCGTGATGCCACCACCAGGGCCACCATTACCCTCTTGGGCCTCTAGACCCACTGCCTATGGGCCTTCCATGCCAGCCAGGACTGGTGGCAGCACATTGTCCAGCATACCTGGGATGATAAGCTGTGGCTGGATGGCTTCTGCATGACTTAGACCACCTTTCAGGCCCTACACCAGCAGCTATGGCCCCACCTGGAGTATCAGGACACCAGCATGTGCTTGGGCCTCCCTGTGGACACCTGCCTGGTCTCACTGTGCTCAAGCTGGCCACGCCTGCCAGCCTCTGGTACTTTTTGGCATTGGCAAGGCCACCACTGGGGAGACCATCCTGGAGGTACATGGGGCCCTTCAGGACATGCTGGGGCACACTATGCTCCACATCCATGACCCCCAGGTAGTGGTGGTGGGGTTCCATGCCCTGGGATTCCCCCAGTATATCGGGGCCCTGGACAGGACCCATATCCCCATCACCTGCCTGCCCCATGGAGACCACCACTATTACAGTCACAGCAGATTTCACATCATGGTCTTGCAGGTCATTGTGGACCACTGCAACAAATTCATGCATGTGAGCACTGGCTCAGCAGCCAGCACGCACAATGCCCACATGTTTTGCAACTCCAACCTGGCAGGACTCATGGAGAGTGGGCGGTTCATCCTGGAGGTGCTGGACCTGCAGCTGGGCATCATCATGGTCCCAAACCCTGCCTACTTGTTCCTGCCCTGGCTCATACAGCCCTATACTGTCCAACTGGACACTTGGCAGACCCACTTTAACCACTGCCTGGGCCATACTTGCACCCTGGTGGATTGCACCTTTGGCTGCCTCAAGGGCCACTGGTGTGCCCTCACCACCTGCCTCGAGGTCACCACCCTTCCCCCGGATCATTGTCACATCCTGCATTCTGCATAACATGTGTGAGGCCCCGGGGGCAGCTGTTATGTGAGGCCGTAGTGGAGGAGGCATGGCATGTGGAGGATACCAGGTGGCAGGAGCACCACCTGCAATGACACTGACAGTGCCATGCACTGACAGGCCCCCCATACCGAGGACTCAGGAGAGCCATGCACCTGCCAGCTGGGGCCAGGGCACCAGGTTCTGAAGGCTCTAGTTGACCACCTCCTCCTGCACTCCTTGCCACCCACAGAGCCCCCTCCCCCCTGCCCACCCCCAGCACCACACTCTGCATATACATGTCAGAAATACAAGTCTTTCTTTCCCTCGCATCACACAGATACCCTCTCGCCCCTCCACCACCCACCTCACCCACCCACAATAAAAAAACCCTCTGTCCTGTGCAAACTATAAAGTGTTGTTTGTGGTGTCCTGGAGTAGGGGGCCATGGGTTGGGGGCACCTAGGGGGCCTAGACTGGGTACTGGTGGCCAGCATCCCTGCCTCTGGACATTTCCCCATGGGTCCACATGCCATGGTGAGTATAGAAGGTGGGGAGCTCACCCACGGGTGATGGAAGCCAATGCTCCTCTGGCATGGGTGACTCCTGCTCTGGTTGGCAGAGCCAAGGCCCAGCAGGGTTGATGTGTGGTCCTGGTGCTGCTCCAGGAAGCTCCAACTCCGCACGTGTGTGGAGCTAGGGTGAGCAGTGGGGCTGGGCCTTGGCAGTGGGGTTGGGTGGTGGGTCACCCAAGGTGGGGGATGAGCCATGGCAAGTCAGGTAGGTAGGCCTGGGCCCAGGTAGATGCCTGCTGAGCCCGACATCCCCATGCAGACCCCTGGGGCCAGAAGCCTGCTTGGTGCTAGCCACAGGCAACCTGCCTCCCCCACGCCCTTCCCAGGGCAAGACAAGCCATGCTCCTGGCATCACCTGCTGCCCTGGTTCCAGGCCCCACTACCTCCACCCCCTCCTTCTGCAGGCCAGTTGTTCTGCTGCACTGCTGCTCAGCCCAGACTTGGGGAGCTCGGTGCTCCTGGACAACTGGGACAAGGAGCTGCCTGCACTCCCACCCTACCCACAGGGCACCTCCCTGGGGAGGAGCACTGGGGCCAGCCATGCCCCTGCTGCATGTGCCCTGGGCAGCGCACAATGAGGTAGTTGCATGGACTGAGCCCCTCCCCCCCAGCAAGGAACTGGCACTGCTGGTGGCCAGCAGTATCATGACAGGCTACACCTCATGTCTGGCTCTAGGACTGCGCAGCTTGTGAGGCAGGCACTGACCAGGGCTCCTGGAGCTGAGGGTGTAAATAGCAACTGGGGAGTTGGGTGGGATACGGTACTGAACACTGAGAGTCCTTCCACTGGTGATGTGTCACCAGATGTGGCAAGCCAAGGCAGGGGCTCAGGCAGGCTGCTCATGCTGGTGTCACTCTTACAGCTGTGGCCTGGGTCTCATGGCACCAGAATGTTAGTCAGCTGCTGCATAAAGGGCATGGTCTTGAGGTCAAGGCAAAACCAACCATTGTGGTCAGGCATGGTGACCCACTGTGCCTGCAAGGCCTTAAGCTTTATAGGGCACTGATACACAAGCCAGACGTGCCCTCACTCCCTCATTCAGAGCCAGGCAAGGCCTCATAAAAGTGGGTGTTGGAGCACCTGACCCACTCAAATTGGCTCAGCACCTCTGCCTCACCCCAGAGCACCATGAGGTCACCAGTCTCCTCTTGACTCCATTTGGAGTCCCAAGTGAGAGGCACAGGTATGTGGAGATGTGTGGTCCCAGGCCTGGACAGGGAGGATGATGCCATGCTGGGTCCCGTGCCAGCTCTCTGGGTCCCCACATGGCTTTCCCAGTGTTGCCAGCCCTGGGCAGTTGCCAGCGGCATCCAGTGCAGGGTCACAGCATGGGACTGGCAGCCATGTAGCAGAGGCAATGTCCTGCAGCACCTGGGCAGGCTGCTGGGGGCATGTTGTAGGCAGGTGGCACTTGCTCTACTTCCCAGAAGCTGCCTACTGGCAGCCCTATGGGGCTGACAGGGCTGGCCAGGGGCTGAAGCAGCCTGTTGCTTCCTGCTGGCCCTGACAGCAGTGTCCTGGTAGCACAGCAGTGCAGTGCCAGGTGGCAGTGCAGTGTTCCAGGCAGGCAAGCACAGCTAAGCTGTGGCTGGCCCAGGGGGACACACAGGACCTGCAGTGCCCTCAGGCTGCCTCTGGTGTGTGACTCAGGGCACAAAATGTCTGCAGTCTTTTATAGCCTGCAGACAGGGACTGTCATAGAGGCAGCCCAGCCCTGGAGCAGGTGAGGCTACTAGACTGCCACCTAGTGGCTGGGCCAACCCAGAAGCAAACTTGCTCCTGGGTCGGGTCTACAAATGTGTTACTGTGCATTAACTAATCCTGCTTACATTTGCTATTTGCATTTGCAAATAGGAAATTTAAGCAGGTTTAAAGGTTTTTACTGCACAGTAAACATGCACATGAGTAGATGCATGTGCTTACTGTGCAGTGAACTGCTCTAATGCACTGTAACATATCTCATGTAGCTGTACCCACTATGTACTTATTGGAGAAGGCAGGTTGAAGAAGTGCACTGAGTATTTGGAGTGGAAAGTTGAGAGGTTTATGATGGTCCTTAGTTTCCTTGCAGGAGTTCATTCCACAGCCTTTGACAAGCCCCCCCCCCCCAAAAAAAAAATTCTTTGTGGGTTGAGATACATTCTTATGGCACAAAATTCCATTGTGCCAGAGAAGTGGAGTAAGTAATCAACCATTTTTCATCTTTCCTTAGGACACCTTTAAAGGTAGGGACCTAGGCCTTGAGCTTGTGATTTGATAGGGGAAGCCACCTTACAGAGCAAAGACCAGATCCTGTGAGTCACACTGAGGAGATTCACTGCAGATTCATTGCTGTTTCCTGAGGTCCATTTCCTTTTTGCCTAGATTTGTTACTTTGCTGTGTTCTTCAGATCAAATGGCACAAAAGAGGTAGTGATAGAGATTCTGCCCCTGAGTAGTTATCATGTATTCTGTACTTGATGCATGTAGGGAAGGTGGTACAACATTTCCTTTGAGCTACAGTCTAACATTGGAACATTAAAATCAAGTTCTTATATAATGCTTTCTGAGAAAAGCCAAAGAGTTAGCTAACTGCATATGTGAGCACAAATTTTCACAAAAAGAACTAGAGAAATAGCAAGTTGTGACAATATAAACTAGGAGCACCCATCTTTGAAGGAAAAAAATGGACTTTGTAGTCCTCAAGAACAACCACAATACCGTATCTAGCCTCTGGCAGTGGGTGGTTGACAGAAACAATTTAACTTTGTACAATTGCCCTGAAAGTACTTGAAAAATCATCTAATATTTTTTTATTTTCTTGGTTGTTTTAGTTTCACCTCCTCCTCTTTTCCCATTTTACTGTCTTTTTGACTTAAATATCCCTCTAGTGCACTCTAACTGAGTCAGTTGCTATATAGTATGAAATCTCTAATGCATACTAAATTTAAATAATATATGCATTAAAAAGGAGGCATATTGGGATACCACTGTTGTCCAATAGTCAAGTTTGTATTCATAGCCAGCGTTGTTCAGTTGATAAAGCACTAACAGTCAAGTTTCAATCCATGTGACTGTCAGTAAGCCCCTTACCTTTCTGTATTTATATTTCCCTCTCCTACTGACTAGCTGTTTCAACTGTAAGTTCACTAATTGCTACTTGGTGTGTCTACAGAAGACACTTTACTGCATAGTAGTGAGCAGCTCACGGTGCAGTAAATATGTGCATCTACTCATGCGTATGTTAACTGTTCAGTAAACTGCTCTAATCACAAGTAAATTTGCTACCTTCAAATGAAAGTAGAAAGTTTACTTGTAATTAGTTACTGTGTAGTAGCACTCATGTAGACATCTGATGGGAGCAAATGTGCTCCCGGTCAACTGGGCATCAGGGGGTGGGAGATTGCTCCATGCTCCCCCGGGAGCTGTCTACTGCTGGGGTGGGCTCCACCACTGGAGCCCAGGCAGGAAATATATCCTCTTGCCCCAGCATCATGGAGCTCCCAAACCTTCCCCCCTCTCCCCGCCCCCCCCC
>NW_005842093.1:36307-68118 GCF_000455745.1 Alligator sinensis | reverse complement strand
GAGATTGCCATGAGGGAGCAGGGGCTGGGAGATACTTATCTCCCAGCATCAGCCCTGCAGTCTCAGGGCCAGTGCTGGGAAATCCTTATAAAGATTGTGTAGAGGGGTCTGGGAGCTCCCTGCTGATGGGGGCTCAGGAGCCTGTTCCCTGCCCAGGTCCATGATCACAGAGCTGGTTGGGGAATCGGCATGGAGCTGGGCAGGGGACAGGCTTTCCAGCTTATTCCCCACCCAAATTCATGATCAGTCATGGAGCTGGGCAAGGAACACACTCTCCAACCTGTTCCCCACCCAGCTCCACAATCATGAAACTGGGCAGGGAACAGGATCGCTTGCCCTTGCCCTGCAATCATGGAGCAGGGGCTGGGAACTGCCCCTGTCAGGGACAGGTCCCAGCCCTGTGCCCCAGTTGGGTGATTCAGGTGCAGAACTTGAAAAGAGCTGCGGTTGTGAGGCAGGTCCCAGACCCCTACCCTAATCCAGTGGTGGGGCAGGTAGGAAGCTGACTGTTGGCTGCCCCACCAGTGTATTGAGGCAGGAGGCTGGGATCTGCCACATACTTGAAGCACTTTCCAAGACTCCTGCCCCCAATCAGGTAGCCAGGGCCAGGAACTCCCTGCTGCTAGGGCAGGGAAACCACCCAGGCTTCAGGGGTGGAGCTCACCCCAGTAGCTGGCAGCCCCCCAGAAGCAGAGAGCTATGCTCCATCCCCTTCCAGGAGACAGCTGTTTCCTGGACCCATGCTCCCTGCCAGTCCCTGGGCTAGCACTCAGGGGGAGCCTAGAGCTCCTCCTGGTTGCTGCAAGGGACTGGTGCAGGGCTGATGAGGGTGGGAGCAAACTGCTGCCATGAGCAGCAAATCTGCTCCTGAATCCCTGCACGTGCACAAGCCTGCCCAGGGGCATTTACTCACAAGTATTTTACTCATAAGTCAAATGCTCCCAGATCAATATGTAGAGACACTCACTGTGACACAGATGGTAATTTCCTTAATAATATAGAAGTTTTTGGGTTTTTTTAAGGAAGCAATACTTTCATCAGAAGCTTGAATTTCCTGATTCTAGATAGCAAGGATTTTTGGGGGTGATATATTTTATTGGACCAACTGTATAGTTAGGATGAAGTTAGATAGACACACTTTCAAATGCTAAGCATTCATTTTCACATCTCAGAGGAGCTGAAGAAGGCGGCTTTGCATTCAAAAGTTTTTCTAAATTTAACACAAGTATACAAATGTTCCAATACAATATCAGTCCAGAAAATCATTGTCTCTCTCATAATTCCTGGACTGTCTCGACGATGTCACTCTAACACTACCTAATTCTAATTGAAGTTATAGATAAATACAGTTTGATTGTCATATATTGCCATTTGGGTTTGGAACACACCATATATAAACTATGCTGGTGCAGTCCTGAGAATATGGAAAGCAATGAGGATCAGAGGGAAAGATCAGGGAATCTGAGTATGGCTGCTTAACCACTGGAGTGTCCTGTCTGAAAGTACTTTTTACATGGCCCAACCCCCTGAACATACAGGAAGGTGTTTGCAGTGTCATGAGGTACTATGCCTGTGGAAAGTTAGGATATGGGATGGAATGACAGAGACACCTACGCTGCAAGCACAGGGGCACACCCAAGCCTCTGTGGATCTATCAGTTGGGATGCAGATAATGGATAACCAATGCAGCTGTTATTATTAGAGATCAAGGATTAGCCAGCAGTATGCTTACTACCAGAAAGGTGAAACACTTGTCAGGCATAAAAGGAAAATAGCAGCAGCCATGTGGGATGGCTGATGGTGATGATGGACCAGTGCTTATGAATGAACCACTTGACCATCAGGGGGCCTCATACAAAGAATGTTGAGGATGTCTAGGGCTAGTCAACCACTCCTACAAAGGGCTTTAAAGTGCTGGGGGAGAGGTGGAAGTGACTAGCTAGAACAGACCAGGAAGGGTACAAACTATCACCAGTTTCCTTTGATATCAGATTTGGTTCTGGCCTAAACTGCACCAAGACTCAGTTAGCTCTTCTGGCTCTGAGCCCATTCCCCGGGGGGTCAGGCTATGGTTGCTCCCACAGTAGTAGTCATGGGTGACTGGTGCCTCCAGGGTCTAGGGGGGCACCAGCAGCTGATCGCTGATGGGGAGGGGGGAGGGTCCCCCAGCAGCCAGTCACCAACTGTGGGGAGGGGAGGTCCCCCAGCAGCCAATTGCTAATCTTGGAAGCACCAGTGGCAAAACCAGAAGGGCTGCTGATGCTTCTCTCAGTGATGCCGGCACTGAGAGACAGGGTGGGTAGCGGCCAGTGCTTCACTCAATACCCCTACTCACCGGCTAGCAAGGAGCAATCTCAGGGGGGGCACGTGCCCCCTCCTCTGCATCCCCACCACACGTCGCCTATGGTAGTAGTGATGGACAGAAAACAGGAAGAAAAAATATCTCCCCACCTTTCTACCTGGCCTTTTTCAGCTTTCACACCAGAACATGCAAACTCACAATACTGCCGTGTGCCTTGCCAGGAAGACTGAGGAAATAATGCCAACACATAAATTGGTATCTCTTTAATCCAATATGGCATCTGCTTTCTTTAAGCTCCACCTCCTGGAGTTATGATATTATGGGAGAACTTCAAAATTTTCAAACTCTTATGTTAATAAATAAACTCTAGGAAACATGGTCCACGTGAATCTTAAAATGTAGATGCCAGAAAGCTGATAAAAATATAAACTAAAGTATTGAGTAAAAACAAAGAAACTAAGAAAAAACCCTATGATTTTTGAGCCATTCCTGTGATTTTGGGAGGGTTGTGATACGTGGTTATTGAATGGTGGGTGATGGTAATGCAATGGTGTTTCATGCCAGGTGGTAGGCAACAGAAAAATGGAGATTGGGAACTTTAATCCATGTCACTAAAGGATGCACAAAATACTATTACATTCATAGAGCATGGGACAAAAAAACAACCCACAAAACTAGCAAAATGGTGTCCTGATCATCATCCCTGTGAAAGCCAGAAGTGTTAATACTTCTAGGGTACAACAGAGGAGAGTAGAAAAGGGTTAGCTCTAAAAATGGACTTTGATGCGTAATGTGGAATTTGGTGGGCATAAACGACGTGTGCCTCCAGAGGCTGGGGGGGCACGGCCATCAACCACAGGCAGTGGTGGCGGTGGTGGAGGCAAGGATGTAGCACCAGCAAGCAGGGACCATCCACAGGTAACCGTGGTGATGTTGGCGGCAAGGGCAGGCTGAGCAGGGACTGCCTGCAGGTGGCTGCAGCAGTGTCAGCAGCAAGGGTATGGATGGCAAGCAGCGGGCGGTGAGTGGGGACCGCCTGCAGCTACCGTCTACACTGTCAGCGAGCAGGGACCACCCTCAGCTACCAGTAGCCACGTCAACAGCAAGAGGGGTATGGCAACCACCCACAGGAGCCAGCAGGAGCTTTGGCGGCGACCAATCTCGGGGGGGGCACGTGCTCCCCTATGCCCCCCCCACGCATTGCCTATGTTGGTGGGCATGTCTACACATTCATTAATACATCTGTGGTACTGCACGTTAAGTTTAGTACCTCTAATATGAGGTACTATATAAGGTACATTGGCCCATGCTAATGTGCAGTAGCAAAGATTAATGTTTTTTGGTGACGCTTAATATGCAGTAGACTAATTCTACTGCACATTAGTATGGTTTTTGCTGTGGCATATTAATGTGCAGTAGAATAGGCTACTGCACATTTCAGTGCAGACACTCCCAGCCATAACTGAGGTGCCTAAGTTCAAGAATAATATTCTCAAAGCTCTTGCCTAAGTTCATGGATGCTGTTTTTCACAGTAAAGTTCTCTGATCACTTCAAGTTCATCTTTGGCATATGCCCAGCACTTCAGTGTAAGTCCCCTGAGGACCCAATCCAACAGGACTTCTCAGAAAATGTGTAATGCTCGTCTATAAGGGTCAATGCCTCTGAAAACAAAGCTGCCAAAACCATGTTCATGAAAAAACAGGGGAGTAGGTGCCACCCTGCTCCAACACACATGCATTTATTCAAGAACTCAGTGGCTAGAGCATTTCTTACACATGGATGTGGGAGGGCTGTAAGCCTTTTTCCACTGAAGAGCTTCATGCTTGAATCTTTTACCTTCCAGGGGAATGTGTTAACCATTTGCATATGTGTGTGCATGGGAGGGGAGAAAAAGAAGGATGGAAGAGAAGAAAGCTCTCTACATCATTTGTTGAAGCTTTTGCAGGAAAAAAAAAAATTAAGGTTCATAGAGTAATAGAGAAGGGACAAGCATTAGCAAGACCCTCTAGCACCATGATTAGGATACTTATTGGGATTTGGTTCCTGGTCCAGAAATATCTTATGATTCTTACATTAAATATTATTGTATATTATGCATAAGAAGTACATGGATCTGAGAAACTTTACATGCTGACATTTTATTTAAAACCAGTAGAGTCCCCCAAAAGGTTTCACTGCCTCAATGCTTTTGGGCAAAAAAATCTATGGGGAAAAAAGAAAAACAAGGAAAACCAAAAAAAACAAAAAAAACAAACAGATCAGATCTAGTCCAGTTAGAACTAGAGACTAACATAATGTTTTATGACGGTCAACTGTTATTACAGAAACAGCAGCAAATAGTATCCTTCTTCTTAGTTCATCCCAGTTTATGTAATGTGTCTGTTTATAATTCTATTTAAAATGTCATACCATCAGACCCAAAAGACAATTTTCAATGTTTATACTTGCAGCAGCGGAGACTGGGGGTGAAAGTGCAAGCAACTTTTGGATGGGTGTATAAACATTTTTTTTTCTAATTTCTTCTTCTTTCAGCTCATTAGGTCTAAAGAAAGACATGTCTATGCATTTCAATTTTTCTGTGCAGCCTTCTGGAGAAGCTATAATTAATTGTGATGTTTATGCATGCAT
Source organism: Alligator sinensis (assembly GCF_000455745.1). NCBI lineage: Eukaryota > Metazoa > Chordata > Crocodylia > Alligatoridae > Alligator > Alligator sinensis. The sequence continues at coordinate 63,187 of NW_005842093.1, read as the reverse complement.
TTGCATTTAAATTAATGGGGGGCAAGACTCATTTTTATTGCATTAATAACAATCGTAAAGCAGGATGTAGCAAAACAAGAGAATAGATATTCTGACAGGACTGCAATTTGAAGCTGTGGTTTTAAATATAAATCAATCCATTTAACATGATTGCTGCCTCCTAGCATCATGATTCTTAAGAGAACAGCTAGCACCAGTGCTAACAGCTGCTGACCACCTCATTAATCAGCACTACAACCTGTACTGGTTCTATGCATGCTTGACTGATGTAACTGTTTTATTCAGTTCTGAAACATCTGAGTGAAAGCAGTGGTACTGCTACATTCTGTGGATGGTGGTATTAGATCCTCAAATGGTATACATTTATATTAACTGAGGAGGGATATGCCTCCCAGAAGTCAAGTTTTAATTTAACTTCCTATTCCTGAAGATTTTGAAGAGGACAATAAAGACAGGTGCTGAGCTATAATGTCTAAAACAGAATGGATTGATGGAATGTGATGATCCTGTGGGAAAAGTTATTTTTTTCCAACTTAGGGGGGATCAATATGTTGCAACAGTACAGCTGTATGATTCTCACACACATTCCTGATCATGTGTTAGAAGCACACTGACACAGATGGCAAAACCCCACTAAAACCCCAGAACTATGGGCTAGGCTCTAGTTTGCTAGAAGCCTCAAAGCATGGGACAATGCATAAAGCCCCTGGAGAAGATCAGGTAGGAGACTGGGCAGAATCCTTCTTCACTTTACACACCCAATGGCAGTTAATCAGGCATGTAACTCAAAATTTCCGTGCTTACACACAGTTTGCAGTCCTTTACCACATGCATTGTATGTTGCAGCAAGGGAAGGTTAGGTTAGATATTAGGAAAAACTTTCTCACCAGGAGGGTAGTAAAGCACTGGAATGGGTTACACAGAGAGGTTGTAGAATCTCCATCCTTGCAGGTTTTTAAGACTGAGTGAGAGAAAGCCTTTGGTGGGATGATCTAGTTGCAGATGGTCCTGCTTTGAGCAGGGGGTTAAACTAGATCACCTCCTGAGGTCCCTTCCATCCCCAAGTGAGTAGGGCACTCAGGCAGGAAGTTGGAAACCCAAATTCTAGCCTCCTCACTCAGGTGGGGAGGCAAAGAGTTTGAATATCAATCTCATCATCTTCCTAGTACAGTGATTTAAGCACTAGAACATAGGTCAGGCATTACCCAGTTCTCTCTTCAGGCTTCCTTTCAAAGCTGGACCCCTAGGCAGCCAGGAGAAGGAGATACATGAGGTCAGGAGGAAGACAATGAGGTAGACTGCATGGCTCAATTAAATGGATTCTGCTCTGATAGGGAGAAGGCCCTGGTTTCTAACCTGGCCCCATACTGTCAGTTGGGCTACCCTCCAACCTAAAGACTGGTATGGACAAGGGCAGTGTCTTAGCTTCAAAAGGAGTGCTGGAGATGGGCTTGGATAGGATATGACCTTTAGCTTTCTGGTTCAAGTATTGTAGAATCATAGAAAATATGGTCAGAAAGGACCTCAGGAAATCATCTAGTCCAACCCCCTGCTCAAAGCAAGCTGCAACTTGAGACCATTGTTCCTTTTTCTGCCATGTGCCACTGCTTTGGAACCACCGTTCAGGTAGTTGAAGACTGCTATCAAATCCTCACCACACCCCACCCCTGCTCAGTTTTCCCTTCTGCAGACTAAATAAGCCCAGTTCCCGTAGTCACTCTGCATATGTCATGTGCTTCAGCTCCCTAACAATTTTTGGTGCGCTCTGCTGGACTCTTGACCCGGCTTTAAACTAAGCCCACCAGGGGTTGGTGGGATTATCACCACTGCTAGCCCACTGGGCAACCCTTATAAATCCAGCAGGCTAAGGCACTTAAGGAAACCCACCCCTACCCTAGTCCTGGAACAATCAGTGGGGAAGGCAAGGGCCCCCAATGGGATACTTTCCTGCCTATATACCAATGCCAGGAGCTTGGGGAATAAACAGGAGGACCTGGTCCTCCTGCTAAACAAGACTGACTATGACCTCATAGGGATAATGGAGACCTGGTGGGACTCCACCTATGACTGGGCCACAGGTATAGACGGCTATACCCTGTACAGGCAAAATCGTGCAGATAAAAGGGGTAGGGGTGTAGCACCCTATGTCAAGGACATCTACACATCCCTCTAAATTGACCTTGGCACCCAGGAAGGATGCCTAGTGTCTCTCTGGGTTAAAATACATGGGGAACGTGGCTCGGGGGACATCATGGTAGGAGTCTACTACAGACCTCCTAACCAGAAATGAGAGCTGGACCAGGAATTTGCCAGGGTACTGACTGAGGCTGTATGCACTCAGTGCATGGTTGTCATGGGAGACTTTAACTACCCAGACATCTCATGGGAAGAGCACTTGGCCAAATCCGATCAGCCACAAACCTTCCTCACATGCATGGATGAGCTCTACTTGACTCAGGAAGTCTATGGGCTGATGAGAGGTAAAGTGTTGTTGGACCTGGTACTGGCCAAAGGGGATTATATAGTCAGTGACCTAAGAACTGATGGAAAGCTGGGTGATAGTGACCATGAGCTGATCATTGTTACAATCCATTGCAAAGCTGGCAAGTCAGTCAGCAATACTGAAGCCCTCAACTTCAGGAAAGCTGACTTTGACAAGCTCAGGAGGCTCATTGTCGAGGCCCTAAGGGACCATGAATCAACAGGAGGAGGAGTCCAAGTCCAAGAGGAGTGGTTGCTCCTCAAGGGAGTGATCCTGACAGCACAAGGGATGGCCATCCCATCTCAGACGAAGGGTAGCAAAAGGGCGCAGCAGTGCCCTTGGCTCAGCAGGGAACTTGAGGACCTCCTATGCCTCAAAAGACAGACTTATAAAGGATGGAAGGATGGAAGTACCACCAATGAGGAATACTCAGCACTGGTCCATATCTGCAGGGGGCAGATCAGGAAACTCAAGGCTGCAACCGAGCTCCATCTAGTTTCACATATCAAGGACAACAAAAAAGTCCTTTTTCAGATATATAAGGAGTCGGAAAAAAAGCAAGGGTAACATTGGACCCCTGCTGAGCCAAACAGGACAGCTGATAGCTGACACCCAGAAAAAGGCCAACCTACTTAATGAGTACTTTGGTCTTTCATCAGTCCAATGGGACCGCCCTGCCTAGCAAGACATGGGATGGCCAGGGTGAGGGTGTATTTATACCCAGCATCAGTGTTGATCTTGTAAAGGATCACCTTGAGAGGCTGGACACCTTCAAGTCAGCTGGTCCTGACAGATTACACCCTAGGGTACTCAAGGAGCTGCCAGGTGTCATAGCCCAACCATTGGCAAAAATATTAAAAAATTCATGGCACTCAGGTGATGTACCTGAAGACTGGAAGAAAGACAATGTGGTATCCATCTTCATGAAAGGGCAGAGAGTAGATCCCAGGAATTACAGGCCATCAGATTGACCTCAATCCCTGGTAAAACTCCAAGAAAATTATCAAGGAGACCCTTCTCAATAAGCTGGCTGAGGGCAACAACCTGAGGGATAGCTAGCACGGGTTTGTCATGGGTAGGTCTTGCCTGACCAATCTCATCTCCTTCTATGACCAGGTGATGTATCACCTGGACAAGGGAGAAGAGATTGATGTCATATACCTAAACTTTAAAAAAGCCTTTGATCCAGTGTCCCATGACCTCATCACGGAAAAATTGCCAATTGCCTTGGCTACACCGCAGTCTGATGACTGGGAAATTAGTTCTGAGGTTGGATCCAGAGAGTAGTGGTCGATGGCAGCAAATCATTATGGTGCTCTGTAACCAGTGGCATCCCCCAAGGCTCTGTCCTTGGACTGTTTCTCTTTAACATCTTTATCAACGATGTGGATATTGGTGTCAGATTCACACTGGCTAAGTTTGCCAATGATGCTAAACTTTGGGGCATTGCGTCCACACCTGAGGACAAGCTAGTGATCCAGGATGACTTGGATAAACTTAGTAAGTGGACGGACACAAACCAGATGACATTCAATTCCAATAAATGTAAGGTGCTCCACCTCGGGGGGAAAAACCTGCATCATACTTATAGGCTCGGCAGTGCCATGCTTACTAGCACCACTACTGAAAGAGACTTGGGGGTCATGATTGACCACAAGATGAACATGAGCCACCAATGCAATATTGCAGCTGGCAAAGCAAACAAAACCCTGGCTTGCATCTATAGATGCTTCTCAAGTAAATCTCAGGATGTCATCCTCCCACTGTACTTGGCCTTGGTGAGGCCGCAGCTGGAGTACTGCATACAGTTCTGGGGCTCCGCAATTCAAGAAGGATGTCAAGAAGCTTGAGAGAGCTCAGAGGAGAGCCACGCATATGATCAGAGGGCAAGAGAATAGTCCTTATGAGGAGAGGCTGAGAGCCATGGGACTATTCAGTCTGGAAAAGCGCAGGCTCGGGGGGACCTTGTGGCTGCCTATAAATACACAAGAGGTGTTCATCAGTATCTGGGAGAACATCTGTTCACCAGAGTGACCCAAGGGAAAACAAGGACCAATGGTAATAAACTCCTACAAGACCATCTTAGGCTAGACATAAGAAAAAAGAAAAATTACTGTCCAAGCTTCCAGGACCTGAAATAAATTTCTTCCAGAAGTGGTGCAGGCATTTATTCTGGACTCATTCAGGAAATGCTTGGATGCTTATCTTGCTGAGGTCCTTTGAACCTAGCTGACTTCCTGCTCCTGGGGCAGGGGGCTGGACCTGATGATCTTCGAGGTCTCTTCGAGCCCTAATATCTATGAAATCTATGAAATCTAGTCCACATCCTTTCTGTAGTGCGCTGCCCAAAATTGGACACAGTACTCCAGATGTGGCCTCACCAGTGCAGAATAGAGGGGAATAATTACTTCCCTCAATCTGCTGGCAAAGCTCCTACTACTGTAGCCCAGTATGCTACATTAGTAGCAGTATGCTATTAGCTTTCTTGGCAACAAGGGCACACTGCTGACTCATATCCATCTTATTGTCTACAGTAACCCCCAGGTCCTTTTCTGCAGTGCTGATGCTTAGCCAGTCAGTCTCCAGCATGTACTGGCACATGGGATTATTTCATCATAAGCGCAGGAATTTGGACTTGTCCTTTTTGAACCTCATGATATTTATTTTGGCCTAGTCCTCCAATTTGTCTAAGTCATTCTGAATTGTAGCTCTAACCTCCAGCATATCTGCTACTCCCACCAGCTTGGTATCATCAGTGAACTTGCTTAGGGTGCAATCCATCTCATCTTCCAGATCATTAATGAAGATATTGAACAAAACTGACCCCAGAACTGACCCCTGGGGGGGCACTCCACTTGATACTGGCTGACAACTAGACCTCAAGCCATTAATCACTATTCATTGAGCCCAAAGATCAACCCAATTTACAGTCCATCCAACCTATACTTCCTCAGCTTTCTTGCAAGAATGCTATAGGAGACTGCATCAAAATCCTTGCTAAAGTCAAGGTATGTCATGCCCACTTCTTTCCCCCCATCCGCAGAGCCAGTCATATCATCATAGAAGGCAATCAGCCTGGTCAGGCATGACTTGCCATTGGTGAATCCATGCTGATGGTTTCTGATCAATTTCTTATCCTCCAAGTGCTTAGAAATGGATTATTTGAGGACCTGCTCCATGATCTTTCCAGGTGAGGCTGACTGGTCTGTAGTTCCCTGGATCCTCCTTCATCCCTTTCTTAAAGATGGACACTATATTTGCCCTTTTTTTCCAGTTATCCAGGATCTCTACCAATTACCAGTTTTCAAAGATAATGGCCAGTGGCTCTGCAATCACACTGGCCAATTCCCTCAGCACCCTTGGATCACAGGTGACTGGTGCCACCTTAGTCAGGGGGGCATGTGCCCCCACCCCGTGGCCAGTCTCACTGCCTGGAGGGGTCCCCCCCACAGTCAATCTCACTGCCTGGGAGAGTGGGGGCTCACCCATGGCAGATCTCTTGCCCAGAGGGAGTTCCCCCACGGCTGATTGCTGTGGCCGATTGCTGCAGCCACTTCCGGGATTGGGGGGCGACCACTTCTGGGAGCAGCTGCAGTGATCAGCCGGTGCATGCAGGGGGGGTACCACTGTTCCCGCCTGCTCCCCTTGCCCATCACCTAAGTGGTGAATGCAGCAGATCAGGGGGTGCACCAGCACTCTCAGGGGGTGCACACGCACCCCTGTGCACCCCCTATGCATCACCACTGTCTTGGATGCATTACCACTGGCCCCATGGACTTGTATACATCCACCTTTTCTAAATAGTCCCTAACCTGTTCTTTCACCACGGAGAGCTGCTCACCTTCTCCTTTAAACTCTGTTGCTTGGTGCAGTAGTTTGAGAGCTGAATTTGCCTGTGAAGATGGAGGTAAAATGGCATTGAGCACTTCAGACTTTTCTTCATCATCTGTCACTAAGTTTCCTCTTCCATTCAGTAAGGAACTCACACTTTCCCTGATCTTCCTCTTGTTACTAACATACTTGTAGAAACTCTTTTTTTGTTATCCTTCATGCCCCTTGCTAGCTGCAAATCCAGTTTCACTTTTGCCTTTCTTACTTCATCCCTGCATGCCTGAGGAATATTCTTATACTCCTCCTTAGTCACCCATCCAATCTTCCACTTCTTGAAAGCTTCCTTGTAAGTTTCCATTCAGGCCTTTTTGTGTTTATGCTCACTGAAGAGTTTTCTGCTAAATCAAGCTGGTTGCCTGCCATATTTTCTATTCTTCCTCCACTGTTTATTTGTTCTGGATCATTTGTTCCTGTTCCCTCAGTAAGGTTTATTTAAAATACAATCAATCCTCCTTGAATGCTTTCCCCCCTCAGGCAGACCTCCCAGGGGATCCTGCTCATTAATTCCCTGAGGGAGTCAAAGTCTGCTTTTCTGAAGTCCATGGTCCATCCTCTGCTGCTCTCCTTTCTTCCTTTTGCCAGGATACTGAACTCAATCATCTCATGGTCACTGCTGCCCAAGGGGAGACCCAATTCTACACCTCCCACCAATTCTGTGACCAGAGAGCCCAGTGAACAGGGACTGTTAACAGGGGAGCAATTTTCAGGCACTTTGCAGGCCATTCATGAGCAGAAGTACACGGGAGCTTCTGACCAAGACTTCAGGTAAGTGAATGAGGAGGGGTGCTACTATGGGGGGTGGTGACATGGAGCACAGCCAGGGCCCCTGCCCTGCTGCTGCCTCTGGCCCAGAGCTCCTGTGAGGCATCCACCCAGAGAGGCCCTTTGGATGGGTCAGCAGTGCCCTGGCCTCCTGTCTGTGGGGGTTGCATGGTGGGACCTCAGGCACATGTGGGACATGGTTGCCTGTCCCACATGTGCCCAGATTGAGGCCCTGGAGAGGCAGATGAGGGAACTCCAGGCAGAGATCAGCAGGCTGTAGGGTATCAGGGCAATTGAAGAAAAGATTGATGGCTACTTTCATTCTCTCAAGACTCCTGGTGGAGAAGCTGCAAGGGAATGCCCTGAAGTAAATGCTGGTTAGTGGAGGATGGTCATCTCAGGGGCAAGACCTCTTGCTGCAGAGACGGCTCCCCCGGTGAAGTTGTGGAACAAATATGAGGCCCTAGCTGCACTGGAGGAATGTGTGGTGTGGGAAAGTGCACTGGAGGGGCCTGCTGCCATCACCGAGGAAGCTGAGGACCAAGCAGGTAAGCAGAAGAAGAGATGCCGCATCATCGTTCTGGATGACTCCTTGCTGAGAGGAACAGAGGGACCCACCTGTTGTCCAGATCCCACGGCGCGTGAGGTCTGCTGCCTCCCTGGAGCTGGGATCAGGGACATCATGGTGAGAATTCCTGATCTCATCCGGCCCTCCAACAACTATCCCATGGTCCTTATACATGTGAGAACAAATGATGTGGCCAGGAGTAGTCCAGACCATATCATGAGTGACTACAGGGCTCTGGGGACCAGGCTTAGGAAGACGGGGGTGCAGGTGGTCTTCTCATCGATCCTCCTTGTCATCAGTCACAGTAGGCATCACCGGAGTTGGTGCCATCATACAGACCCTAGCAACTATGAATCTTTGAATCTATGAATTCTTCCCTGTTTATGAGCAGCAGGTCAAGAAGAGCATGGGCCCTAGTTGGTAACCCCAACACTTGCACCAGGAAGTTGTCTCCAGCACTCTCCATAAACTTCCTGGTTTGCCTGTGCACTGCTGTATTTTCCTCCCAAAATGTATCAGGGTGAATGATGTCTCACATGAGAACCAGGGCCTATGATCTGGAAACTTCTCCTAGTTGTCTGAAGAAAGTATCATCTGCCTCATCCTCCTGGTTTGGTGGCCTATTGCCGACCCCCACCACAACACTGTCCTTGTTGTTTTGCCCTCTAACCCTAATCCAGACTTTCAACAGGTCTATGTCTAGTTTCATAAGGGATCTCTGAGCAATCATAAAGCTCTTTTACATACAGTGAAACTCCTCCTCCCCTTCTCCCCTGCCTGTCTTTCCCGAACAGTTTATACTCATCCATGGCAGTACTCCAGCCATGTGAGCTATCCCACCAAGTACTGTGCTAAGAAATCAAATGGCTAGAAATTCAAGCACTCTCAGAATGGGGAGGGTAGCTATAATATGGGTTTCCTGCTTCCCGGTCAAGGGCCTTGACCACTTGGCTAGTAGGGCTAAAACAGGAGATCAGTTTCTTGCTACTAGTTTTTGCTAGGCCAGAATCACAGAACTTACACCCAGCATTTGAGCTACAGAACAAGATACCTGCACAGCCAGAGAGTGCCCTAGTGCACATGCTCAGTAGTCCTGTGGAAATTTATATACCTACACTGGGTGCATCCAGATGAGCATGAATGTGCAGAATGTAGTGCCGCAGTCCCATCTGCAGTGCCACACACTGCACATGAAAGCATTCCTTGCACTATCCTGGGGTCAAAAAAACCAAGTGATGAATAAAAATGGGGTGGTACTTGTGTGCTGCCCAAAACCAGAGCCTGGCCAATCAGAACCATACTCTAGATTTCAAAGATTTCATAGACATTAGGGCTGGAAGGGACCTTGGAAAATTATTGAGTCCAGTCCCCTGCCCAAGGGGCAGGAAATCAGCAGGGGTCATAGGATCCCATCAAGATAAACATCTAAATTTCTCTTCAAGGCATTCAAAGTAGATACTTGAACCACCTCCAGTGGCAGTCTATTCCAGGTCTTGGGGGCTCGGACAGTAAAGAAGTTCTTCCTTATGTCCAGCCTGAAATGGTCTTGCAGGAGTTTGTGACCATTTTACCTTGTCACAACTTTGGGTGCTCTGGTGAACAGACATTCCCCCAGATCCTGGTGAGCAGGATAAACTTGATAAACTTATAGGTGGCCACCCCTAAGCCTGCATTTTTCCAGGTTGAAGAGTCCCATAGCTCTCAGCCTCTCATCATACAGTCTGTTTTCCTGACCTCTGATCATGCACATGGCTCTCCTTTGGACTCTCTTGAACTTCTCCACATCCTTTTTGAATTGTGGAGCCCAAAACTGAATGCAGTACTTCAGCTGCAGCCTGTCCAAAGCTGTGTACAATGGGAAAATGATGTCCTGGGATTTGCTCAAGAAGCATCTATGGATGCAAGCCAGGATTTTGCTTGCTTTACTAGCTGCAGCATCACATTGAAGGCTCATATTCATCCTGTGGTCAATCATGACTCCCAAGTCCTTTTTGTCTGTAGTGCTAGCCAGCATAGTACTGCCGAGCCTATAAGTTTGCTGCAGGTTTTCTTCCTGCCAGCAAGATGGAGAACCTTGCATTTTTTGGTGTTAAACACCATCAGGTTCTTGTACACCCATTTCCTGAGCCTGTCAAGGTCAGCGTGGATCGCCCTCCTGTCCTCAGGTGTGGATGCTTTACCCCAATTTTGGGGTAAATGATGTCCACGCCATTAATGAAGATGTTGAATAGTGTTGGCCCAAGGACAGAGCCTTGGGGGACTACACTGGTCAGAGGGCACCATGATGATTGACTTCCATCTATTACCACCCTCTGGGTACGACCATGGAGCCAATTCCCCAGCCAGCGGATCATGGTGAAGCTGAGGCTGCAGTTGGCAAGTTTTGCCAAGAGGTGATCATGGGATACCAGATTGAAGGCTTTTTTAAAGTCAAGATATATGACATCAGTCTCTTCTCCCTTGTCCAGGTGATAGGTCACCTGGTCATAAAAGGAAATCAGATTGGTCAAGCAAGACCTACCCGCAACAAACCCTTGCTGGCTTTCCCTCAGGATGTTGCCATTGGCCAGATTGTTCAGAATGGCTTCTTTGATAATCTTTTCTAAGACTTCCCCAGGATAGGGGTCAGGCTGATGGGCCTGTAGTTTGCCGGATCCACTTTTGTCCCTTTCTTAAAGATAGGCACCACATTGGCCTTCTTCCAATGTTTGAGCACTTCACCAGAGTACCAGGAGCTCTTGAAGATCTGTGCCAGCGGCTGAGCTATGATGCTTGCCAGCTCCTTGAATACCCTGAGGTATAATCTGTGAGGCCCAGCTGACTTGAAGGTGTCCAGCCTCTCAAGGTGTTCCTTCACAAGGTCAGTATTGATGGAGGGTAAGGAATCACCCTCACCCAAGCATGAAAAACAGATGCAAAGTACCCATATAGTAAGTTGGCTTTTTCCTGGGCATCAGTTGTCAGTTGTCCCATCTGGTTTAGCAGAGGTCCAATGTTGCCCTTGTTTTTCCTCTGGCTCCCCACATATCTAAAAAAGGACCTTTTTTTGTCCTTTATACCTGTAACTAGTTGGAGTTCCATCGCAGCCTTGGCTTTTCTGGTTCGCTCCCTGCAGGTCCAGACCAGTGCGGTTGGGGGGCCGCCCCCTTCTGGGAGCAGCTGCAGTGATCAGCCGGTGCATGCAGGGGGGGTACCACTGTTCCCGCCTGCTCCCCTTGCCCATCACCTAAGTGGTGAATGCAGCAGATCAGGGGGTGCACCAGCACTCTCAGGGGGTGCACACGCACCCCTGTGCACCCCCTATGCATCACCACTGTCTTGGATGCATTACCACTGGCCCCATGGACTTGTATACATCCACCTTTTCTAAATAGTCCCTAACCTGTTCTTTCACCACGGAGAGCTGCTCACCTTCTCCTTTAAACTCTGTTGCTTGGTGCAGTAGTTTGAGAGCTGAATTTGCCTGTGAAGATGGAGGTAAAATGGCATTGAGCACTTCAGACTTTTCTTCATCATCTGTCACTAAGTTTCCTCTTCCATTCAGTAAGGAACTCACACTTTCCCTGATCTTCCTCTTGTTACTAACATACTTGTAGAAACTCTTTTTTTGTTATCCTTCATGCCCCTTGCTAGCTGCAAATCCAGTTTCACTTTTGCCTTTCTTACTTCATCCCTGCATGCCTGAGGAATATTCTTATACTCCTCCTTAGTCACCCATCCAATCTTCCACTTCTTGAAAGCTTCCTTGTAAGTTTCCATTCAGGCCTTTTTGTGTTTATGCTCACTGAAGAGTTTTCTGCTAAATCAAGCTGGTTGCCTGCCATATTTTCTATTCTTCCTCCACTGTTTATTTGTTCTGGATCATTTGTTCCTGTTCCCTCAGTAAGGTTTATTTAAAATACAATCAATCCTCCTTGAATGCTTTCCCCCCTCAGGCAGACCTCCCAGGGGATCCTGCTCATTAATTCCCTGAGGGAGTCAAAGTCTGCTTTTCTGAAGTCCATGGTCCATCCTCTGCTGCTCTCCTTTCTTCCTTTTGCCAGGATACTGAACTCAATCATCTCATGGTCACTGCTGCCCAAGGGGAGACCCAATTCTACACCTCCCACCAATTCTGTGACCAGAGAGCCCAGTGAACAGGGACTGTTAACAGGGGAGCAATTTTCAGGCACTTTGCAGGCCATTCATGAGCAGAAGTACACGGGAGCTTCTGACCAAGACTTCAGGTAAGTGAATGAGGAGGGGTGCTACTATGGGGGGTGGTGACATGGAGCACAGCCAGGGCCCCTGCCCTGCTGCTGCCTCTGGCCCAGAGCTCCTGTGAGGCATCCACCCAGAGAGGCCCTTTGGATGGGTCAGCAGTGCCCTGGCCTCCTGTCTGTGGGGGTTGCATGGTGGGACCTCAGGCACATGTGGGACATGGTTGCCTGTCCCACATGTGCCCAGATTGAGGCCCTGGAGAGGCAGATGAGGGAACTCCAGGCAGAGATCAGCAGGCTGTAGGGTATCAGGGCAATTGAAGAAAAGATTGATGGCTACTTTCATTCTCTCAAGACTCCTGGTGGAGAAGCTGCAAGGGAATGCCCTGAAGTAAATGCTGGTTAGTGGAGGATGGTCATCTCAGGGGCAAGACCTCTTGCTGCAGAGACGGCTCCCCCGGTGAAGTTGTGGAACAAATATGAGGCCCTAGCTGCACTGGAGGAATGTGTGGTGTGGGAAAGTGCACTGGAGGGGCCTGCTGCCATCACCGAGGAAGCTGAGGACCAAGCAGGTAAGCAGAAGAAGAGATGCCGCATCATCGTTCTGGATGACTCCTTGCTGAGAGGAACAGAGGGACCCACCTGTTGTCCAGATCCCACGGCGCGTGAGGTCTGCTGCCTCCCTGGAGCTGGGATCAGGGACATCATGGTGAGAATTCCTGATCTCATCCGGCCCTCCAACAACTATCCCATGGTCCTTATACATGTGAGAACAAATGATGTGGCCAGGAGTAGTCCAGACCATATCATGAGTGACTACAGGGCTCTGGGGACCAGGCTTAGGAAGACGGGGGTGCAGGTGGTCTTCTCATCGATCCTCCTTGTCATCAGTCACAGTAGGCATCACCGGAGTTGGTGCCATCATACAGACCCTAGCAACTATGAATCTTTGAATCTATGAATTCTTCCCTGTTTATGAGCAGCAGGTCAAGAAGAGCATGGGCCCTAGTTGGTAACCCCAACACTTGCACCAGGAAGTTGTCTCCAGCACTCTCCATAAACTTCCTGGTTTGCCTGTGCACTGCTGTATTTTCCTCCCAAAATGTATCAGGGTGAATGATGTCTCACATGAGAACCAGGGCCTATGATCTGGAAACTTCTCCTAGTTGTCTGAAGAAAGTATCATCTGCCTCATCCTCCTGGTTTGGTGGCCTATTGCCGACCCCCACCACAACACTGTCCTTGTTGTTTTGCCCTCTAACCCTAATCCAGACTTTCAACAGGTCTATGTCTAGTTTCATAAGGGATCTCTGAGCAATCATAAAGCTCTTTTACATACAGTGAAACTCCTCCTCCCCTTCTCCCCTGCCTGTCTTTCCCGAACAGTTTATACTCATCCATGGCAGTACTCCAGCCATGTGAGCTATCCCACCAAGTACTGTGCTAAGAAATCAAATGGCTAGAAATTCAAGCACTCTCAGAATGGGGAGGGTAGCTATAATATGGGTTTCCTGCTTCCCGGTCAAGGGCCTTGACCACTTGGCTAGTAGGGCTAAAACAGGAGATCAGTTTCTTGCTACTAGTTTTTGCTAGGCCAGAATCACAGAACTTACACCCAGCATTTGAGCTACAGAACAAGATACCTGCACAGCCAGAGAGTGCCCTAGTGCACATGCTCAGTAGTCCTGTGGAAATTTATATACCTACACTGGGTGCATCCAGATGAGCATGAATGTGCAGAATGTAGTGCCGCAGTCCCATCTGCAGTGCCACACACTGCACATGAAAGCATTCCTTGCACTATCCTGGGGTCAAAAAAACCAAGTGATGAATAAAAATGGGGTGGTACTTGTGTGCTGCCCAAAACCAGAGCCTGGCCAATCAGAACCATACTCTAGATTTCAAAGATTTCATAGACATTAGGGCTGGAAGGGACCTTGGAAAATTATTGAGTCCAGTCCCCTGCCCAAGGGGCAGGAAATCAGCAGGGGTCATAGGATCCCATCAAGATAAACATCTAAATTTCTCTTCAAGGCATTCAAAGTAGATACTTGAACCACCTCCAGTGGCAGTCTATTCCAGGTCTTGGGGGCTCGGACAGTAAAGAAGTTCTTCCTTATGTCCAGCCTGAAATGGTCTTGCAGGAGTTTGTGACCATTTTACCTTGTCACAACTTTGGGTGCTCTGGTGAACAGACATTCCCCCAGATCCTGGTGAGCAGGATAAACTTGATAAACTTATAGGTGGCCACCCCTAAGCCTGCATTTTTCCAGGTTGAAGAGTCCCATAGCTCTCAGCCTCTCATCATACAGTCTGTTTTCCTGACCTCTGATCATGCACATGGCTCTCCTTTGGACTCTCTTGAACTTCTCCACATCCTTTTTGAATTGTGGAGCCCAAAACTGAATGCAGTACTTCAGCTGCAGCCTGTCCAAAGCTGTGTACAATGGGAAAATGATGTCCTGGGATTTGCTCAAGAAGCATCTATGGATGCAAGCCAGGATTTTGCTTGCTTTACTAGCTGCAGCATCACATTGAAGGCTCATATTCATCCTGTGGTCAATCATGACTCCCAAGTCCTTTTTGTCTGTAGTGCTAGCCAGCATAGTACTGCCGAGCCTATAAGTTTGCTGCAGGTTTTCTTCCTGCCAGCAAGATGGAGAACCTTGCATTTTTTGGTGTTAAACACCATCAGGTTCTTGTACACCCATTTCCTGAGCCTGTCAAGGTCAGCGTGGATCGCCCTCCTGTCCTCAGGTGTGGATGCTTTACCCCAATTTTGGGGTAAATGATGTCCACGCCATTAATGAAGATGTTGAATAGTGTTGGCCCAAGGACAGAGCCTTGGGGGACTACACTGGTCAGAGGGCACCATGATGATTGACTTCCATCTATTACCACCCTCTGGGTACGACCATGGAGCCAATTCCCCAGCCAGCGGATCATGGTGAAGCTGAGGCTGCAGTTGGCAAGTTTTGCCAAGAGGTGATCATGGGATACCAGATTGAAGGCTTTTTTAAAGTCAAGATATATGACATCAGTCTCTTCTCCCTTGTCCAGGTGATAGGTCACCTGGTCATAAAAGGAAATCAGATTGGTCAAGCAAGACCTACCCGCAACAAACCCTTGCTGGCTTTCCCTCAGGATGTTGCCATTGGCCAGATTGTTCAGAATGGCTTCTTTGATAATCTTTTCTAAGACTTCCCCAGGATAGGGGTCAGGCTGATGGGCCTGTAGTTTGCCGGATCCACTTTTGTCCCTTTCTTAAAGATAGGCACCACATTGGCCTTCTTCCAATGTTTGAGCACTTCACCAGAGTACCAGGAGCTCTTGAAGATCTGTGCCAGCGGCTGAGCTATGATGCTTGCCAGCTCCTTGAATACCCTGAGGTATAATCTGTGAGGCCCAGCTGACTTGAAGGTGTCCAGCCTCTCAAGGTGTTCCTTCACAAGGTCAGTATTGATGGAGGGTAAGGAATCACCCTCACCCAAGCATGAAAAACAGATGCAAAGTACCCATATAGTAAGTTGGCTTTTTCCTGGGCATCAGTTGTCAGTTGTCCCATCTGGTTTAGCAGAGGTCCAATGTTGCCCTTGTTTTTCCTCTGGCTCCCCACATATCTAAAAAAGGACCTTTTTTTGTCCTTTATACCTGTAACTAGTTGGAGTTCCATCGCAGCCTTGGCTTTTCTGGTTCGCTCCCTGCAGGTCCAGACCAGTGCAGAATATTCCTCCTTGGAGGTGGATCCAGTCCTCCGTCCTTTGTAGGTCTTTCTTTTTAGACACAGAAGATCTGCTAGTTCCCTGCAGAGCCAAGGGGGCTGCTGTGCCCCTTTGCTGCCTTTCCTTTGAGATAGAATAGAGTTTGCTTGTGCATCCAGAATTGCTCCCTTGAGGAGCAACAACTCTTCCTGAACCCCCCTCCCCTTTGTGTTGTGGTCCCTTAGGGCCTTGCCAACAAGCCTCCTGAGCTTGTCAAAGTCAGCTTTCCTGAAGTTGAGGACTTCTGTATTGCTGAATGACTTTCCAGCTTTATGGCAGAAGTTAAAGTTGATCAACTTGTGGTCACTGTCACCCGGTTTCCCTTTGATCATTAGGTCACTGATTAGGTCATCCCCCATAGCCAGTACCAGGTCGAGCAGCACTTTACCTCTCATCAGCCCATAGACTTTTTGCATCAGATAGAGCTCATTGATGCATGAGAGAAAGCTTTGCAACTGCTTGGATTTGGCCGAGCACTCTTCCCACAAGATGCCTGAGTAGTTGAAGTCTCCCATGACAACCATGCACCAGGAGTGTGAGCCTCAGCCAATTCCCTGGTGAACTCCTGGTCAAGCTCTTGATCCTGGGTAGTAGGTCTCTAACAGACTCCCACCATTGGTTCCCTTGTGCTATGTTCCCCATGGATTTTAACGCAGAGGGTCTCTAGTCGTCCACCCTGGGAGCCAATGTCGGCTTGCAGGGATGCATAGCTCTCTTTGACATAGAGAGCTACACCCCCGCCCCTTTTGTCCACTCAATCTCTCCTGTACAGGGTATAGCCATCTATACCTGTGGTCCAGTGACGGTATTCCCCCCATCCCCTGGTGGGCTCAGTTTAAAGCCCAGTGGAGCAGGTCAGCTAGACTGGCTGAGAAGAGCCTCCTCGCCAAAGGAGAGAGGTGGAGGCTGTCCCTTCCCAGCAGCTCACTCTAGCTGCTGGCCAGGCCAGGAGCGCTGCAGCTGCAGCTCCCGGAGGCCCCCAGAACCCCAGGTAAGGTTGTGTGGGCCAGCACAGTTGCTGTCCCCAGTTTCCCGTACCTCACCTGGGGTAACCTGCTGCATGCCAGACTGCATCTGGCAAGGGTATTCAATGGGGACAAGTAGCAGTAGCTCAAGATGCGCCACTGCTACTTCTCCCCAGGAAAACACATGTTCCCACTCATCTGGACATGCCCACTATGCATGGATTAGGATTGCAAATTGTAAATAAGTGCCAAAATACAGTTACATTTGGCCACGTAAAGTGAAATGGGTTTCTGCCCATTGTATTTCGTGGCTTGGGCACACAACATATTTGCATCAATATAACCAGTCTTTACACTACCATTAACAAAAGGAGACACAATCCATTCAACCCTGTAGCTATTTTGGTATTGAATTT
Source organism: Alligator sinensis (assembly GCF_000455745.1). NCBI lineage: Eukaryota > Metazoa > Chordata > Crocodylia > Alligatoridae > Alligator > Alligator sinensis. The sequence continues at coordinate 46,143 of NW_005842093.1, read as the reverse complement.
CCTGAGAAAAAACAGGTATACTCATGTGTTGTGTCTGCAGTTAAACCTAAGATAGCCGTTTGCTGTAGGGAAGCAGGCTATTATCTGTTCACTCTCCTTGCACAGGCTAGGTGCTGAAATACCACCTACTGCAAGCAAGTACCCTAAAATAGCTGCTCTTCTGTCCACTCCAGACATACACATATAGATACACACACATGCTATATATATGTTAGTCTATAATGTGCAAATCCACCCTGCCTTGTCCTTCATTTTCAAAAGTACCTGGGTGGGTTAGGCCTGGAAATCCCATAATTTTTTACAAGCTTTGTAAAGTTGTCTCACCGGGACAGATTTTAAAGGTATAGGTATGTAAAGATGCAGCATTTCACTTTGTGAAATGTTAAAAAGCAGCTTGCTGTTGATTCATTCACTGGGAATTCGGTACTTTGGTGAACTAGAACCCCACTGCGGGGGTCAGATGTCTTCCCAGCAGTTTGATTCCAGAAGGTCTGAGGAGGACAATCATAAGACCAATAAGAATTACAGGTTTATTTTTAAGCCTCTTTTTGTTGTATTACTACTCTGGGTTCAGTTTTCATCTTTGCTAGTTTCAGGTGGAACACAGAGATTGTGTGACTTGCAGTGAAGAAGTGTTGGCTTGATATACTTTATCCCCAGGGCACTGATAGTGTGGGGATTTAACCCTCCAAAAAAACTGCAAAAAACCTTGTTTTGGATACTAATAAATAATTTTACCAAAGAGACATGATGCAGTGCTCAAAGTGGGATCTACAGAGAGCACAGAGGTGATATGAGTTAAATTAGACCAGACAGAGGCCTCTTCTCCAATTTGCCTTTTTCAGAAAAGACACTTCTGTTGAAAAGTACATGCTCAGTGGGCATGTCTGCATGTCCATTTACTGTGCAGTAATTTATTGCATAGTAAGTTACTGCCCAGTAAGCAGTTTTTACACCGGCATCTACACGTGCATGCATTACAGCGCAGTAACCCTTTGTGAGGACTGACTTGAGACTAGCATTAGTCCCAAGTCAGTCCAGACGCAAAGGGTTATAGTGCAGTAAGGCATCTACCCATGTCTTACTGCACAGTAACTACTCAGGTGTAAATTTCCTGCATCATGCAGGTAGAAAATTTACACCCAAGTTGGCATAAGTTGCCATAGTTACTGGATACTACAGGCACACACGTGTAGACAGGCACCCATACTGTGCAGTAATTGTGCATTACTGCACAGTAACTTAGGTTCACTGAAAATTCCTGCATGGTATGGGCACATCGACATGAAACTTTTATTGTGACGTTGCCTAATTTACTCCTCACTAAAGTCTCAGCATCTATACATGCAGACCTATTAGGCCACAGTAAATTAATAAATGCCACCATAGGTTAGTACTTGCAAACACAAGTACTTTCCTACAGCGGTATTATTTAGTGCACTGGAATGCACAAGTAGCCTCTGACAGGGATGGCTGGGGAAGGAGGTTGCTTCAATGTTGGGGCTGCATGTGAACTGCACCAGAGTTTATTTCATCACACTAATTGCATGTGTAGATGCACCCATGAGGACTAGTGAACAGAAGCCTATGTCACTTTCAACTTCTCTTTCTTCCTTGATAAATGCCACATGCTCAGATGTACTGAGTGATCTCTGTTCTGACTGAAGTCAAGGAGCAGTGGGGGAGCTTAGAGCATTCATTAATTTGTAGAGAGTACTCGAAACTCTCAAAGAATGAAAAGAAAGGGTATTGATGAGTCAGATACTAAGTGACTGTCTGTAGTAAAATTCTAATGTTGGGCTCTATTACAAAGGGCTTCAGAGATGTCCAGTTTAAATGGAATGGTTTTGGCTGATGTTCATTTCAATCCTTCTTCCACTTAAATTTATCTGGTCCATCAATGCAAAACAACCTTAGGATTACCCGGTGATGGTATTGGAACAATATTGTGGCTTCTGACATAATAGTGGCATGAGAGTAGCTGACCAAAACAGGATGTGTCCATTGTCTCCAGGCCACAGTGGTCAGCAGTTGCTAGAATGCCATAAGCATCTGACATAGCTTAGAGCAACCTGGAAGTAACTCTAAACTGCACTCCAGGATTGGAAAGCAGTTGCCTGAATGGTAAAGCGGGCTTCACAACATATATATGCTCTTATTCCCTGAACCCATGAGACACTGAAAAGCCATAACCAAGGATGTAGTATTGTTTCTAGAGAGATTCAAATATTATGTCAGTCAGCTATTAGTAATAAAATGTCAGCTATTAGTAATAAAATGTAAATGTATGTTTTTATTTCCATGCTTGACTGACAGAAGAATAAGACTCCAACCTCTAATCTAATTATGGTACATGCATTCATTCACTTCCCACACTAGCAAAATGTTCAAGTATCACACAACTACATCAAACATCCATTACAATTAACTATGTGAACTTTAATTGACATTACTTCTTGCTTACTGCAGATTATATTCTATTAATCCATTGTTTAATTCAACACAATGCAAATGAATCCCCACTAATATCATGAGACTAAATTGTAGCCTTGCTGCAAACTTTGAGTGAAGGAGAGTGTGACTGCATTGCCTGAACAGAAGCTGAGGGATTGAACTACAAGAATCACAGTCAGGGTCATTTCTCTTGCTTTGTTCCAAGCATTTCTTGAATTTTCATTCTCCTTTTGTATTACCTGAACTAAACTAAGCATTATGTTGGAGAACAATGGTCCAGAGATTAGACTACTCTTTGAGGGCTGGGAAGGTTGGTGTTCAAGTTTCCAGTTCTAACTGGCTGCATCTACATGAGACATTGACTGTGCAGTAGCCTGTGACTACTGCACAATAGCATTAAATGGAAGGAAGCATAATGTGATGCTACTGCACAGTAGTCATGAGCTACTGCACAGACAGCGTCACAAAAAAAAACGTTCCTCTGTGCAACTGTGCAGTAACTCCATTTACTAAGCAGTCATTTGCTACTTGTTTATTCAAGTACTAAATGACTGTGCAAGTAACAACTGCACAGTCAGCATCAGCATCTCATGTAGATGCAACCACTGAGACTTAGGACAAATAAATTTGGCCTCAGTTCCCCGTGTGCAAAATCAGGATAGCAGCATTTGTGAGGACATGGAAAGGATCAAAAATTAAAGTGTGAGATGTTCAGATACTGTATAAATGAAACAATGTTAGTGCTACACTTGACATTAGAGATGGAACCTTGACTCTGTGCATTTGGACAAAAATGAAAAAAGAGCCCCAACCGTGACTGTTCTCCTGACACTGCAATGTAAGGATTTGCTGGACCCCTGCAGGACTCCTGGAGAAGGTCCCATTGCATAGACAGTGTGCTCTTTTGTTATCTTCTTGAACTTGAAAAAAAGACCTTTAGGGATCTCCTTCAGTTAATGTTACAAGTGTTATTTGTTTAGACTAGCAATGGCATCTATGACACACGAGTTTATCTCATGCCAGTGTCTCAAAAATGATTGTCTTAAGCTAAATATTTATTCTAATTACAGGTGTTCAAATTATTCAAACTGGATAAATAGTCCAACAAATGTATTCTGCACCCCCCCCCCAATTCATGATAGCTATATGAGTCATTCATGTTTTCTGCAGACCTAGTTATTCACAAGCAGAGCTGGCTGATATTTTTCAAACATGTTGTTTTTGCTGCTGTTGAAAATTGTTTATTTTAATCAAAATTGACTTTGTGAAAAATAATTTAAAACATTATTTTTCAACATAATCAGAAGAAACCCATTATTTATTAGTTATCATCACAAGTGAAACCTTTTTCCAAAATTTGTTTTTTCTTTAGTTTAAGTTTCTTATTTTCATTCCTTTTTTCCTCTTCTTTTCACCTTCACCAGTGACACAAAGGAAAAAAAATAGGAAAAGAAATAAAAAGGAAGCAGGAAAGGAAACAAACAGTTCTTTTCTTTTCTTTTGAAAATTTAAAACCAAAAACCAAAAACAAACAAAAAAAAGAAAAAGGTTCGGACTGTGGGGTATGACTTTTCATCCAGCTTAATTTATAAGTTTTCATGGAATAGCTTTGATAATCAAAATGTTAACCTGTACTTTTGATGCATTTGCTCCTTCTGGTGCTTGGCTAGTTATATGAGTCACATAGTATCAGTTCTGCCCCTACTTCAATTATTTTCAAACAGTAGGAGAATGATGTCTCAAACTTCTCCTGTTTAGCAGGAAAGTTAGTCTGTTAGCTGATGCTGAACATGACTTGGCCTTCTGAGCTGAGCTGTCTGACTGCCAACTTGGCTCCAAGGAACTATTTATACTCATTGTAATGGGAAAACTGAAAGCATGAGTAATATTACCCAGAACAATTTTAGAAACCCTAGGGGTTGTGACAAAGTTGAAAGCAGTTAATTCTTTTGAATAGCACCAAGACTATTGTCTTAGAACTGCAGCCAAAATATATGGATACACTATTAGCTGGGTTAGGAAAAACAGCCCATGTGAGACATCGCTTTACTGGTTAACATATATATATGTTATGGCCCAAGGACAGATTTATATATATATATATATGTATATATATAAATCTGTCCTTGGGCCATAGTCCCTGTATCTGCAACATGATGACACTTTCCATTGACCTTAATTTATAAATCCCATTTGATGTGGTGTCCAGGATTGAGCAATGTCAGGATCCTGATGTCAGGGATATGTTGTGTCACTTAGTGACATCAAATGCTAAACAACTAGTTCAGCCTTTGACTGATCTTCTGGGCTCCTTTCTTATTTAGGTGCCTATACTTGATCTTTAAAGTTTAGAGTTATATTGGGTTATTTAGGATTCAGAAACAGCCACTTAATAAAATTCCCTCCAAATAATGATCCCAGTGTAACTTTGAATAAATTAGCTGTGATAAGAATCAATTGAAAAGGACAAGAATCATGGGATTGCATCAGCTGCTGATAGACAGTGCTACATTGTGGTGTACTAGTCATTGCTCTGATTTATTGAAAATATTCAGAGGAAATTAGATTGCTGGTGTTACAAGTGCAGGCTTTCTAGAATGCTGCACCCAACACTTGCCATTTAAACACTGAAGAGGCAACATAGAAACTCTTGGGTGCCAACCACTTTCATTAATCTCACCAAGTCATTTACATTTTTTAAGGTTCAAAAGGCAAAGGACAAATAAAAAGAATTCAGCACAGGGACAGTGCATTTAAGTCCTACCATCTATAAAATGGGGATAATGACAGTTACTGGTTTTGTAAATACTCTGAGATCTGAAGAAAAGCAGATTCTTTCATCATTGCTTTTGTTTTAAATATAATGATTTGCAAATGTGCCTTGTGATTTTTAGTCAGCAGCCTTCTGATTTTTTTACCATTCGGAGTTGGCAATTTAGGGAGAGAAGCATACAAACTCCAGTTCTGGGACCTGGGGAACATTTTCAAAGGGAAATCCTAATGGGAATTAGACACCTAACATCCATTTGTGCCTTTGAAAATTGAGCTCCCAGTCAAAACAACTCACATCTGAAACAGGCAAAACCCGCACTCCTTATGAATGAACTGCCAATCCAAAATGGTTGCCATAAATTATTTGGATGATTTATTATTTCAAATAACAAATGGATTTAGGAAAACCATGATCCATTTGTAGATAATTTGGAAAGAGGCAAAACACCATCTTTTAGATTATTTATTATGAATCATTTGTTCAACTTGGATCCCATCCTTGATGCATCTGTCATATTAATATGGAATGTAGCAGGCTCCAGGTTTGTTTGTTTTTGTAGATATTTCTAATTTTGTTTGGCTTTCACTTTTTTTCCAGCCAGAAAAAGGAAGCTGGGCTTGAAATAAGGAGAAAAGAAACCAGTGGCAGAGTAAATTACTGCACTTAAGCACATGTGTAGACAGTGGCATCTGGCTTAGTTTACTCCCACTCAAATTGCACTGAAGTATATTCTGGCACATTAATCACATGTGTAGATTTGCCCACAGTCAAGTGATAATGTACTATCATAGGCATGAGCTTCTGGTAATCAAAATGGTAAAGACACTATATCGAACTATCAGAAAAGCCATCCTGCCAGTGTTAAGGCATGGAGCTTGGCAATTAATATGGAGCAAGCTGGGTGTGAACTCCCTGTGTTGACATTCTAAGGCTGATTTTTTGTGGCTCAGGTATAAAAACATTCCCATAGGGAGTTACTACACATCTCTCACTGTGCTGTAAAGCAGGGATGGGAAAAATATGGCCCACCAATTGATTATCTGGTGGGCAGCATGAGCAGCAGCTCCAAATCCAGTCTCTTCTGGTGCCCCAGGGGATGCTGGCCAGAAGCAGCCCTGCCCATCCACTCAACTCCAATGCCCAGATCCCAAGTTGGAAATGAGCTAATCAAGGAAGAGGATGATAAACACTGAATGCTGAATATTCAACAAAGAATGGACTTCTAAATAGTTTTTTACTGATGTGGGTGGAAAAGCGGTGTGCTTAATTTGCAAAGGAAGTGTGACAGCGTTCAAAGAATACAATTTAAATCAGCATTTTGAGAGAAAGCATGAATCCAAATATAAGAACTTGTCTGCTGAAGAAAAAGCAAAGAAAGCTGAGGAGAGGGTTTCTTAAATACAGAAAAAGTAAAGTTTCTTTTCACAGATTTATCAGCAGCACAGGATGGAATTACGAGAACGAGCTATTTGATTGCACACAAAATTTCCAAAAACAGCAAACCACTCTCTGAAGGAGAATGTATAAAACAATGTGTGGTTGACTGCTGTGATTTTGTACCCAGATAAGAAAAAGCAGTTCAAGAACATCTGCTTGTCAAGGTAAACTATTGTGAGTCACGTTGAGAATATCTCTGAGAACATGGGCCTGCAATCAAAAAGTAAGGTAAACAATATTTCATACTTTGCACTTGCACTCAATGAGAGTTGTGATGCCAAAGACACAGTCCAGTTATTGATTTTCATTTAAGGTTTCACCCAAAATTTTGAGCTCACAGAAGAAATGGCATCAATGCAGCCAATGAAAGACAAGGCAACTGGAAAAATGTGATTGGATGCAGTAAATCAATGTATGTCTGAATTGGGAATGGAGTGGAAAAAAAATCGGTGTGTGTGACCACAGATGGAAGCCCAAATCTGATAGGCAAACATGTTGGAGTGCTGAAAATAATTCAAGATCATGTCAAAGAAAAAAATCCAGAACATAAAATTATTTTTGACATTGCATTATTCATCAGGAGGTCCTCTATAAAAGTGTCCTGAAACTAAGTACTGTCATGAACACAGTTACAAAAGTGGTCAACTTCATTCAAGTGAGAGGATTAAACCACAGGCAATTTGTAACTCTGCTTGAGGAATCTGAATCTGAGCATACAGATGTTCTGTATCATAACAACGTAAGATGGCTTAGTTTGGGTAACATTTTGAAAAGAGCGTGGGAACTGAGAAATGAGATTTGTTTGTTTTTCAACACGAAAGAAAATTATTCAGATTTCTCACAGCTTACTAACACCAATTGGCTCTCTGATTTTGCATTCACTGTTGATATTGTGAGGTACATGAACAAACTGAATTCAAAGCTGCAAGAAATGGGCTTCTTTTCATGAATTGCATTTCAGTATCAAGTCATTTATGATGAAGTTACTCCTTTTCTCCTGTCTGATAAGAAACAAAGAGCTCACCAGTTTTCCTACATTGTGGCATATCCTGTTTGTGATCAGAACCTAAAAAAATGCACAGCGTCACTACTTGATATGCATGCTGAATTTTCTCACTGATTCAAGGATTTTTGAATGAAAGAACATGGCCTGTCTTTGGTTGCCTCACCTTTCACATATGATGTTGACAACGTTCCATGTGATTTCCAACCAAAGTTTATTGCCCTGCAATATGATGCATTGCTTGTGGAGCAATTCAAAACAGCGTCACTTCCTAGGTTTTACACCTCTCTCAATGAACAGAACTTTCCAAAGATCAAGGCTCATGCCAGAAGATGCTTGTGCTGTTTGGATGAACATACATATGTGATCAGACATTTTCTGTGATCAGATTCAATAAATCAAAACATGGATCTTTGATGAGTGATGACCACCTTGCAGCCATGCTTCTTATTGCAACAACGGAGATGGTGCCTGTCTTTGATTCTCTGGTTAATGCACATCGAAGGCTTCATTCTCCCCATTGAGTTTCTTTTTCTTTAACCTAATTTTCAATATATAAGAGCAAGACTTTACTTTGAGTTATTTTGAACTATTATGCTAAAAAACCCTCATAAATCAGGACAAAAATAATTTTTGAAATAAAATTAAAATATTTTATAGTAGATGTTTGATTTTTAGCATATAATTTGTTTTATCCATTTTTTTAAAGTGATTCACTATTAATTTTATGTGTGTGGCCCTCAACAAATCATCACAACTCTTTAAGAGGCCCCCCAGATGAAGTAATTGTCCCTACCACTACTCTAAAGTCACACCATGATCACAAGAGTTTATACTAGACTGTTTATTAGTTACACCCATTTGGGAATTTCTTTTTCCTTCTTCAGAAGCCCCTGTGAAAACTCAGACCAGGAAGAAGGTTTTTCCCAGCACCTCCAGCAGGGGTGTTCAGTTCCACCCTGCGTATCACAGCAGTGCTTAAAAGTCTGTGCTTCCAAAAGAATCTTTGGGAAACTTTGTATTGAGCCAGGTTTCTAAAAGGTCTCAGTAGCTCTATAGAGACTGATGGGAACTGCTGAGGGGGGTCCTTCTGGAAGATGTACTGTTTCACTCCTGTGCCAAACTGGGAACTGAGTGCTTTTTTAAATCCTGTTCTAACTGCTAGCACTGTCCACTTTTAAAGATTTGGAGTGATCCAGGCTTCTTTGTAGTGAATGGGAACTTTGCTATCAACCTCAGTGGAGCCAGGATTTCTTCCCTGACTTATCAGCTTTGCCCTTGATCTCTCATTGCACTGCCTTTCCCCTACAATATACCCTTAAGCCAAAAGCTTACACTAATGAACCCAGCTACCATGCTAAAAATTCTTCCTTATTTAGAAAATGTTTCATATCTGAATCTAAGGTAACTAAGGAGGCTTCTAAAAGTCAAGAAAACTTTGGCACCATCTATTAATAGTTCAGTTGGGCTTTACTTCATCATTGTGAAACAGATTGTAAGATCCTTGAGTACAGATAGTGTCTCAGTATGTGTTTGTACAGTTCCTAATACAATGGAGCTCTGTCTCATTTGGCCCTAGGCATGACAATAATAAACACAGTGCATATGAATAACAGAACTCTGATATATGAATTATGATATTTCTGTTGTTTCTCTGGAAATCTGCCAATTAAATCGACTGCATAAGCAAGAGAAAGCAAAGAATCAAGCTATGAAATTTCCTTTTCCTAATGAGGCATTTAAACAACATCTTACAGTTGTTCCTAGATTGTTTACATAGTATGTCACTGTGATGCATTGATTGAACTCTGTAAATCTCAGCTGGGAATAATATCCCATGGGGTAGAGAGGACTGAATCTGCTCTAAGCTATGTCTCAATAGAGTCATTGTTTCTTTTTTTTTTAATACATTACTCATCAGAAATGATATCTGTGATCCTGTTAATAAAATAAAATCAGAAGCAACTACTGTCAATGTGAGCAGAAATTTGCATTTCAATTAATGCAATCTTCATTTCTGAGGCAATCTTCATTTTTCATCAGTGTTTTAAATGAGTCTGTGTTTATCAAGGCCTTATTTTCAGAAATCTGTAATAGGCAGCCTAGGTTGTGAATTTCCGATATCTCCATGCTTCCGGTTCAATAACATCTTTAGGCTTGAGCTTAAGT
>NW_005842093.1:22212-36276 GCF_000455745.1 Alligator sinensis | reverse complement strand
AACTCCCAAATTCTTCTTACAGGATCAATGAATAAACAGAGAAGGCAGACTAACAGGCTAACAGACTACAGATGGGCAAAAGAAAGAATTACTATCCCCAAGGTGTGTCTACATGTGCTTTTAGTTGTGGTTAAATTTACTTCACATTAAGCTAATGCACAGTAAGTGAATTTGGGTAGGTGTCTACACATGCAGAGACCTGGCACTAGTGCCAGGTCCTTCCAGTCCTGCCATCTACCCCTGTGGCCACTGGAGGGAGCCCCAGCCTCCAGCCCCAGCTGCCAGCACTTGGCAGTCATGTTTGAAGCCAGATCCAGTTGCCAGCACTTGGCAGCCATCTTTAAAACACAGCCCCACTCTGTGTTCTCTGGGCAGCCAGTTCCTGAACTCAGAGAAGCAGTGTGGCATGTACAGAGACAGCACATGGCAGCGGTGTTTGTGTCCCTTCAGCATTCCTGAGCTATGGCTGCCCCAGCCCCCAGCCTTGTCAGTGAGGAACAGGGTCCCTCCATCCTGCTGCCTCACTCACCCTACAGGCCCATCACACTCATCGTCACCTGGCCCATGGCCATCTCTCTCCTCCTAGCTCCCCCGCATGCAATGGCTGCCTGGTTGCCCACCGCACACCGTCCCAGGGTCCCCACCACCATGCAGCTTCTGCAACCAGCCACACTGACTAGGGGCTGCAGAATGCTACCACCGAGGTCACCATTGCCATCCTGGGCCTCCAACCCTGCTGCCTCTGGGCCCACCACACCAGCCAGGACTGGTGGCAGTGCCTGGTGTATCAGGACTGGAACAATGAGCAGTGGGTTGGCACCTTTTGGCTGAGTCGGGCCACCTTCAACAACCTGCTCCACCAGCTCCAGCCCTGCCTGGAGTGCCAGCACAATGGCGTGCACCCAGCCCTCCCTGCCAACACCGACCTGACCCTGGCACTGCTCACCAGCCTCTGGTATGTGGGCCACTTGTTCAGTGTGGGCAAGGCTACCCCTGGGGAGGCCATCCTGGAGGTGTGTGGTGTCCTCTAGGACATGCAGGTGGACACTGTCCTCTGTATCTGCAACACCCAGGAGGTGGTCGCAGGCTTCCATGCACTGGGGTTCCCCCAGTATATTAGGGCCCTGAATGGCATGCAAATACTGTTGACCTGCCTGCCCCACAGAGACTGGCTCTATTATAATCGCAGGGGGTTCCACTCTGTGGTCCTGCATATGGTCATAGATCACCAGAGGACCTTCACACACATCAGCGCCAGCTGGGCAGGCAGCACACTCGATGCCCATTTGTTCAGGAACTCTGGACTGGCTGCAATGGTGGAGAATGGGTGCTTTGCACTGCAGCTGTTCACCGTCATCATCCCACCCCGGCTCATTAGGGACCCAGTGTAACTGTAGCAAAACACACAGTTTTTCTTTTTTTATTATTTAAAATACATTCCCTTCCCATCCCCAACCATTTCTGACTCTTTCTCTGCCCTCTCTATTTCTTATAAGTAATTATAAGTAGTCATAGATAAGCTAAGTTCTCGTAGTCCATGATTGTGACAAGCCTCTTTTTTTATATTGTAAATAGTGTTCTGTTATTTTTGTATTGATTTTTACTGTTTTATATTGATATTGTATGATTTAGGCCTATTCCTGTAAGTTAACCAAAGTAATGTCAAGCCTCCATCTTGTAATGTTGTTTCCATCTTGTAATGTCAGGTCTCCATTTTGTGTCCCCTGCCCAGGCATATGCTAGTAACTGTCTTGCAACTTTGACTCATACCTCACATTGGTTCCTGGATGAATGAGAGTGAATGAGGGTGCTTGAGACATAATTGTAGCAGGCCTAAAAATAGCTCCTTCTGAATTCCGGCTGAATGACCAGGCCATCAATTTAATGACCAGACCACTGCCTTGCATTGATTCTCCCTGAAACCACAGACCTACTCCCAGAACCAGAGAAAAACCCCAATATTTGAAAGATAAAGACCCTCCAAAAAACAGCAACATGGAAACAAAGAAAAGAATAGAAACCAGCAACTCTACCATTGTATCCCACTGGAAAATAAGGGCACCTGGAATGCATGACTTCATCTGAACAGGACTGGCCCTTACCTGAGCATGTCCTTCCCATTGGAGTCACAGGTAGCCCACCCCTATAAAAGGGGTGGTAGAGTATGACCTCCTTGGGATGCCCTCTCCGTCTGGACCAGCACTGCACCATGCCACCTACCCACCCAGAGGCCCTGCTGGTGACCCACTCTGGACAACACCTTGCTGGAGAAGACCCGAAATGGCCATCAAGGATCAACTCACAGCCCAAGTAGGTAGCTCTCACCCACCTTCTTCACCCAAGCAAGGGACCTGAGCTCTGTCTCTGCACACCTTGACCTGAAATCCCTCCATTAAGCCTTTCCTCTCCTGCTATCATTGTGTGAGTGTGTGAGAGAGTTTGTGTGTCTGTACGTGTGGGAACCAATACTTTTGTGGGGCTGTATAGTGTGTTGCCTGTTTAATAAAAATGTTATTTTGGAACCCCAAGTTGGGTTTTGTCTTACTAACCTCCCAGCCCTGCTCCAATCGCTGCTTTCCACCCCTCTGACCTTCATTCTGTCTGTCTCTTTCTCTCTCTGTCATCTCAGCTCCCTCACTGCTGCCTCCAGTACCCGTCTCTCTGACCTCCGTCCCAGTTTAAACCCCATCTGTGCTCTCCTCCAAACCCTGGCTTTCATCGCCCCTCACCTCTGCTCCATCACCTCTCATCTCTGCTTCACTGCCTCTCCTCCTCCCTGGCTTCTGCCTCTTTGATCTCGCTGTCTCCTGGCCCCATCTTCCCCGACTATCTCCTCTACCTCTGTTTCTGCCTCCTTTCCCAGCTGTCTCCCCGTCTCCTGACTTTCTGGCTACTTCTGTTTCTGCCTCCATCTCCCAGCCATCTCCCCCAGCTGTCTATTGCACCTCCATTTCAACCTCCATCTCCCAGCTGTCTTCATCAGCTCACCTCCTCTGCCTCCGTCTCTACCTCCACCTCCCAGTTCCCTCTGCCTCCCAGCTGCCTCCCAGCTCTTGGCTTTTTCCTCCACCGCCCCTCACCTCCCTTCTCTGCTGCTCTTCCGGGCTCTACCTTCCCTGCTCCACCACCCCTTACCTCTGCCACTCCATCATCTCCCAGCCCCGGTCTGCCCTTGGCTCCTGGCTCTCTCCCTGGCTTGCTCCACCACCCCTCACTTCTGCCGCTCCAACCCTCCCGGCTCTCCCACCACCTCTCCAGCTTGGCCCAACACTCTAGCCCCTCTCCAACTTGCTTCTCTGCCTGCTGGTTCCCAATCTCCCAGCCCTGGCTTTCACCCAGCTGCTTCCTGGCTTTCTCCCTTGTCTCTGCTGTCTCCCGGCCTCCTGCTGGCACCCGGCTCCAGCTGTATCCCCAGGCTTGGCTCCAAACCTTTACAGTTTTCTCTCCCTCCCTCTACTGCCTCCAGTCCCACCTCCATTGCCCCTCTGCCCCCGCCCGGCTCATCTCCCTCTGTGCTGGGCTTACCCCTGCTCCACTGCCTGCAGCCTCCCAGCCAGCTCTCCCAACCCCGGCTTCCCTTTTTACTGTTTCCCTTTGCCCCAGCTTACCCCTGCTCCACTTCCTCCAGCTTCCTCTCATCTCCCCTTCTTGACTACCTCCTGCCGGCTCACCTGGCTGTGGCTTTTGCCTGCTGCCCCTTACCTCGGGTCCTCCTGGCTCTTTAACTTATCTCCCAGACTCCCCCTCTGGCTTCTCTCCACTCCACTCCACTGCCTCCTGGATAGCTCAACTCCCTGCTTACTCCCAGCTTCTCTCCCAGCTTGTCCCCAGCCTGGCTCAACTCTCTGGCTGCAGCCCAGCTTATCTCCAGCTTCCTCCCCAGGCATGTGTTTCACTGCCACCTCCCAGCTTCCCCCACTCCTCACTGCCACTCCACCAACTTTTTTCCCTGTTACTCCCAGCTCTTAGTTCCCTCCACCTCCCAGCTGCCTCCAAGCCCTGGCTTCTCTGCTAGCTTTTGCTCCACCACCCCTTACCTCCTGCTCCGCTGCTTCTTGCTGCTGTCTGACTTTTTCCCCTGCCTCCACCACCTGCTCTGCTGTCTCCAATCCCAGCTTTTTCCCTCGCCTCCACCCCGGGGCCAAGTGATCCTGAGTAACCCTGGGGCACAGTGACCCCAAGTAACCCCAAGCACCAAGTTACCCCAAGCACCCCCTAGTGTTAACGCACAGCCACAGAAGTGTGTGTTTGCATGTTTGTCTATGTGTGTGTGAACCCATAGTGTTGTATGTGAAGTTTGTGTGTGTCTGTATAATTTTGTGTCAAGCCCTCCTGCCTAACAGCATGACATTGAGATCCCAAGTGTTGATCTGATGTGTGTCAAGTCAGCATAACCACTCCTTTCCTGGCTGATGAGGCCATATAACAGGCACCTGGAACCCTGCAAGACCCACTGTCATCAGTGCCTGTGCTGGACCTGCACCCTCATCCAATGCACCTTCAGCCACCTCAAAGGCCACTGGCTCTCCCTCACTGCCCACCTCAAAGAGAACAATCTCCACCAGGTCATAGTCACAGCTTGTGTGCTGCAAAATATCTGAGACCCAGGGAGAGTTGTTCTGGGAGGCCTGGGCAGAGGAGGCACACAGTGGAGAGGCAGCCTGGTGGTTGGAGCAGGAGCTTCAGCCGCAGCAGTGGATCCCCAAAGCAGGGCCCCAACTGAGGCACACAGTCACCAGTGAGGGCCAAGGCACTGCATGTGGGAGGCTCTGGCAGACCACCTCATAGAGTACCCTTCCCTCTAGCCCACCTATCCTGCTGCCAATAGGCTCCCTACGCCCTGCCCACCCCCAGCACCACTATCATGCCAGGCACATATTCAAACAAAAAATCTTTATTCCCCTCACAACACAACCCGCCCATCTCTCCCTGCCCTCAAAACACAGAGCCCCCTTGACCCTCCCTTCCCAGCAAACAGGCCCTCCACCACCCTCCCCAACCATCAACAATAAAAAACCCTCTTCCCTGTTTGAAAACTATGTACAAGAGTCTTTGTGGTTGTGTCCTGAAATGGGGGGCCATGGGGTGTGGGGGTAGGCAGTGAGTACCCCAGCCTCAGGCTGTTCCCCTATGGGTCTGGGGGCCACAGCAACCCTGTGGGGACTTGCCCAGGGATGATGGTGCCCAAGGTTCCTCTGGGGTGGACAACTCCCCCTTTGACTGCCCTAGTTCAGGGCAAGCTTCCCATGTGGGGCTACAGCAAGTGGCACGCCTTGGCCCAGGCAGGTGATCGTGGACCCAGAGTGGGGGCTGGCCCAGGATCACCTGCAGGTGGGAGGCACTGGAGGACCTCCTCCCCAGGCCCAGGTGCTGTCCTGCTGCAGGGTGGTGGGCAGGTGCCATGGCCCCTGCAGGGCTAGGGCTGGGAGCAAGGCAGTGGGAAGCATGTACATGACCACCAGTCCCAGGACAGTGTCCAGAGTCTGATGGTCATCATCTGTGTCCTCCACTGACCAGGCCTGGATGATATTCTGCTCCCACATGTTTGTCAGTATCTCCAGAGCCAGAGCCAGGAGCTCAGCCCAGTATTCCCTTTCTTCCTGGTCCTCAACCTCCTCCTGGGTGGTCTCCCAGGTGATATCCTCCACCTGCCACCTCTCTTGGCAGGCCAGGTACTCCTCCTGCCAGGCCTGAGCCCTCTCATCCCACTCCTTAGCCACTACCACTAGGCACTGGAACACTGCTAGCACAGCCAGTGCCTACAGAGGGCTGCAGCACAAGGTGGCAGAGACCCTGATCCCACATCCTTGCTGAGCCCTGTGGCCTGTCCCCCACACCCAGATGCTGCCCCTGCAGAGGCAAGAGACAGAAGCCTTTTGTGAGATTTTGTAACATTTCAGATATAAGATGCTCTGCACCAGGGACCGTGCTGCCCAGCCTCAGATTGGGGGTTGGCCGTACATAGATGCCCAGGGACCATGGTAAGTTGAGCCAGGTAGGCCCAGGCCCAGGTGGCCACTGGCCAAGTCCCACATCCCCATTCACTCCCCTAATCACTCCCCACTTACTCAGTAGGCCGGTGGCCAACTGGATGCTAATACAGGAAGCCTGCTTCCCCCACCCCTTCCTAGGGTGGGTCAGGCCAGACTGTTGGCAGAAACTGCTGCTGCAGCTCCAGAACCTGTTCCCCCACTTCTTCTCCTGAAGGCCAACTACTCTGTTGCACTGCCACCCAGCCCATGGCACCTGGGCTCAGACTGCATGCGGCTCCCAGACAACAGGGATGAGGAGATGGCATTTCCCTCACCCTCCCTGCTGGGGGCCTCTCGAAGGAGGCGCTCTGGGGCCAGCCCCCCCACCACACCACTGCTGTACCCTGAGCATGCCCATGCTGCATGTGCCCTAGGCAGTGCATGATAAGATGTTTGTGCAGGCTGAGGGGTGCTGAAACTACTATGCCCTGCTGCTGCTGCTGATCCCCCTGGTGCCCCAGGCACACCTGCACTCATGGTTTGGGACCTTAAGCTACAATAGTACAGGAGGCAAACCCGAGCTGCCCTGCAACTTCCACCACTGCCTGGAGGGCTACCTGTGGCAGCACTACATATCCCTGCCCTCCTACCCACTGCTGCTGAGGAAGACATTTCCACTGGCATTGATGCCTTCCTCAGGGTGTGAGATGCCCATGGCCACCTAGCTGCAGGGGCACAAGCTGCTCAATAAAGTTTTGAATGGTGTCCCACCTCTCTGCGTGCTGTGGGGAGTTAACCTGGGGTCAGGGGAGTGTGGGCAAGCTGGGTGGGGAGGGGTGGCAGGGGCAGGGGTTGGGGACAATAGCAGAGGTGGAGACTGGGGCTGGCAGGGCCCTCCCCTGCACCATTGCAGGGATTACCACATATCCAGGGCTGGTGAGGCTGGTGACTCAGTGTGGGCCTCTCTGTTGACAATGGTATCTGGCTGTGCCCAGTGTCTGTAGCCTGCTGGACCCAGCCATCCCCTCCCTCCCCCTCACATCAGGCAGGAGCTAGTGCTGTTGATGGCCAATGGTGATAGGCTCTGGAGCTATGCAGCTGCTGATGCAGCCACTGGCCAGGGCTCCCCAAGCTGTTAGTGGATAGACCAGCAGAGGAGCTAGAGAGAGGAGCTAGGCAGGGTGGAGTGCTGAAAGCCCAGGGGTCCCTCACCAGGGGGTCATGGTGGGGTGTACACTCAGCAGGCTGCCCCTGCTAGTAAAAACCTCAGGGTCATGGCCTGGGACCTGGAGTGCAAAAATCTAGGTCAGCTGCCACATGAAAGTCATGGTCTCATGGGCACAACCAGAGTGATGATTGTGGTTGGTCATGGCCACCCACTGTTCCCACCAGGCCTTGATTTTTATGCAGCATTGCCATGCCAACCAGAAGTGCCTGTGCTCCCACATCCCACCCAACAGGGCCCCATAAATGTGGGCATTCAAGTGCCCATCCCACTCAAACTGCCTCTGGACCTCTGCATCACCCAGAGCCATAGGTGGAGGAAGAAAAAAAAATGGGGGGTGGGGCACTGAGCGTGTATGCGCGCACACATGCCCCCCCATGGGACAGTCTGTGTGGGGAGGAGCAGCATTGCCTGGTGCCATGATGCACTGCACCAGCCTCAGCTGCCTCCCAGTCCCAGCTGCACTGGCCCCAGCCGCCCCTGGTCCTGGCAGCCGCTGGCCCCGGCTGCCTCCTGGCCCCAGCTGCATCCTCCCCAGCCCTCGTGGCTCTAGCCCCAGTTGCACTGGCCCTGGATGCCACCCCACCCCAGCCTTGGCCCAGAGCCAGGGGATGGAGTGGGGCCAGCCTCAGCTGCACTGCTGAGCAAGAGGGCTCCTTGCCTCTGTGCCTCCCTACTCCTTGTGCTTCAAAAGCAATGGGCGCTGCCATGTGGGTCCTGCCACTGGGCAGGCCAGGCAGCAAGGCACATGGTATCATGTTGCTCCACTTTCAAAGGAGCAGTGGCAAGATGCAGAGTCAAGGAGCAGAGCACAGCTCACATGTGCAGTCCACAGATTGGGGGTCCACATGGTCACCACCCCTATTCGGTTTCTCAGTGCCACACATCTGGAGGAGCCACACATCAGAGAGTGGTGGACTCCAAGATGAACATGAGTCGGCAGTGTGATGAAGTCATAATAAAAGCTAACTGTACTTTATCATGCATCAGCAGATGCATGACAAGCAGAGCCAAGGAGGTGATACTTCCCCTCTATCGGGCACTGGTCAGACCGCAGTCGGAATACTGCATCCAGTTTTGGGCACCACACTTCAAGAGGGATGTGGATAACCTGGAGGGGGTCCAAAGAAGGGCCACTTGTATGGTTAAGGGCTTGCAGGCCAAGCCCTACGAGGAGAGACTAGGGCACCTGAACCTCTTCAGCCTCCGCAAGAGAAGGTTGAGAGGTGACCTTGTGGCTGCCTATAAATTCATCATAGGGGCACAGAGGAGAATTGGTGAGGCTCTACGCACCAAGGCGCCCCTGGGGGACACAAGAAATAATGTCCATAAGCTAACAGAGAGCAGATTTAGACTGGACATTAGGAGGAACTTCTTCACAGTTAGAGTGGCCAAAATCTGGAATGGGCTCCCAAGGCAGGTGGTGCTCTCCCCTACCCTGGGGGTC
The DNA here is from genome assembly GCF_000455745.1 of Alligator sinensis. Lineage (NCBI taxonomy): Eukaryota > Metazoa > Chordata > Crocodylia > Alligatoridae > Alligator > Alligator sinensis. The sequence goes on along the minus strand of NW_005842093.1, from coordinate 27,632 downwards.
AAGAGGAGTTTAGATGGGCATCTGGCTGGGGTCATCTGAACCCAGCACTTTTTCCTGCCTAGACTGGGGGTCGGACTCGATGATCTACTGAGGTCCCTTCGGACCCTAACATCTATGAATCTATGAGCTGCTGGGCTCCAATTGTCCCACAACCTGGCCCAGCTGGGGCCCAATTCACTGTGAATGGGGCCCTGGCCAGGCCACATCATGGAGCAAACAGAGCTCAGTGGCACGTCCAGGGGTGTGGTGTGGTGGAGCAGAGAGGGGGGTGTAACTCCTCCTTGCCACTTTAGCTCCCCTCAATGCATGCAATCGGAGCCCAATGGCTCATCCAGGGGTGTGGCCATGGAGTCACCTGGCCACACCCCTGGATGAGCCATTGGGCTCTGATTGCCCTATGACCTGGCCCAGCTGGGGCAGTGAATGGGGCCCTGGCTCTGATTGCCCTATGACCTGGCCCAGCTGGGGCGGTGAATGGGGCCCTGGCTGGGCTGGGTCATGGGACAATCCCCACAGTGCAGCATGGAGCAGGGCAGGGGCAAGGGTGAATGTTTTGTTTTGCCCCGACCCCACTCTCTCCTGTATTGTGGGGGTCTTGATCTGCCCCCACTCCCCACCCCCTACAAGCCCAGGGTGATTAAGAAAGAAGATGAAAAGAAACTTACCTGCCTGCATGTGGCTCGGCCGGCTGTGAGTGCGCAGGGTATCTGAGTGTGCCCCCCCTGCTGCAGTAGTCCACAGCCAGGCTGCCCTAAGGGTACCCACCTTCTGTTGCCTAGGCCCAGAACAGCATGAGGTTGCCAATCTCTTCCAGGCTCCAGTTGGGGCCCCGGGTGCATGGCATGGGCATGCACAAATGGATGTTGCTGGGCCTCAGTGAGGAGGATGAAGATGACATGCTGCTGAGTTCTATGCTGGCTCTCTGGGCCCCAGCGTGGATGCCCCTGGCTTCTGGGCCCCAGTGCAGGGGCACAGTAAGGGACTGGGAGTTGTGCAGTTGAGGCTATGCCTTGCAGCACCTGCAGTTGCAGGACAGGCTGCTGGGAGTGTGCAGAAGGGAGGTGGCTCTGAGGGCTGGCAAGCCTGACCATAGGCTCAGCAAACTGAAAGCTGCAGCTAGCAGCCACAAACTTCCCAGCCACCAGCTGCACTCTCACCTGCCAGCAGCTGAAAGATGAGTAGCCAGCAGCCACAATCTCCCTAGGCAGCAGTGACAGTCTCAGCTGCTGCACTGTGATGTTGGGAGACAGGTACAGCTACACTGCGGCCTGCCCAGTGGGGCATACAGAGCATGCAGTTCCCTCAGGCCCTGTGAAATGTGCCCTAGGGCACAAAATGGCTGGAGGCTTTTATAGCCTGCAGCAAGGGGCTGCCACAGATGCAGCTAGGAGAGGCTTCCATCCAGGCACCCTGGGGCTGGGCTCAGGCCAGCCTCCTAGGTGCAGGACAGATCCAGCAGCAAACTTAGTGCTGCATTGCATCTGCACGTATGCTACTGTGCATTAACTAATTGCACTAAAATTTGTTACCTGCATTTGAATCGTCTTTCTATTGCCCCTTTCTTTGGAAATATGACAAGAATGAGTTCTCTCCATTTCCAACAAGGAATAAGAAGAGAGACTATGGAACTGGGAAACAAGAATGTTCTGAAATTTAAACTCCTTTTTTAGGAAAGTGTTGAGGTGAAAAGTATTGGGATTTTGGGGTGGGGGGGAGGGGGGGGTTAAACAAGTCTTGCCAGCTTTATTTCATGACCTTAATTTACCAGAGAGGTAAGAATATGACTTATTTTAAATTGCTTAGGCATATCAATCATCTACATTATGTGCCATTTTCCTGAGTAGCCCACTTGCTGTCCTAGCTTTCCAATTGCAAAATAAGAAGGGTGATTACAAGCATACTAGATAGGGGTGAGCTAAATATGGCCCATGGGGAGATCTGACCTACCAAGGGATTTTTTTCTAGCCCATGGTGGGTCCCTCAGTCCCACCTTGCCCAGGTGTGGAGCATAGCCTGGCTCATGGCACATGCAGCTGGTTCCACCACTCCTGGGTGTGCAGCAGGGCTGGGGTGGTGCATAGGCCAGACTCACTTCCCAGCAGCCCTACAGACAGAGCTCCTTCTGGTTGGTGCTGCCAGTCTTTGCTGCTGTCACCGATAAACCCAGCCCTGCTGCCTGGGCACCCCAGCCCATCTACCCTGCACCCACAGCCAGGGGTTCCAGAGAGAGTTGGTAGGCAGGTCCCCCATGGAGACTGGCTGACACACATGTGGGCAGGGCGCTCAACCAGGCAGATGGGATGGGGTTGCAGGCAGGCTGGGAGTGGCATCTGGAAGTGAGATGGACGGGCAGGGATGGGACTGGGACTGGAATCAGGATGCCATCCCACTCCTGAATGCCACTCCCTGCCTGCCCATGATCCCTTCCCATCTGCCTGGATGAGAACAACCTGCCCCATGGATCCCAGGCCAGTATCCAAGGAGACCCCAAGATCACTGGGCAGTGACAGCATAGGGCCAGGGCCCTGGGCAGAGCTACAATCTGCTTCCCACATGCCCCTGGCCACAGAACTAGCACTAGCAGGTCCCTTCTGACCCTAACATCTATGAATCTATGAGCTGCTGGGCACCAATTGTCCCACAACCTGGCCCAGCCGGGGCCCTATTTACTGTGAATGGGGCCCTGCAGGGACTTGCAGGGAGGAGATTGCAGTTTTGCCCTGGGCCCCAGTCCCATGCTATCACTGCCCAGTGATGCCAATCCCAGCCCTGGCCCCAGTTGCCTGTCCCACTCCTGGATGCCACTCCCTGCCTGCCTGTATTTTGTGAGCTGTCTTGGGCAGGGGGAAAGCCTGGTGCTAACCCTGCCAGCGGCAGCTCATCAAGACTCTCTAAGTGGCCCTCTGGCCCAAATAATTGCCCACCCCTATACTAGATAAGAACATTGTTATTATCTGTCCTGTCAGTTTTGATTGCAAATTTTTGGAGGCAGGAGCCATTTGTGGCTTTGTGTTTCTCCTAAGCCTACCACAAACATTAAATAAAAGGAGCTTAACTTGGGCTTATTATCACAACAATAATAATAATGAGGAAATTCAAGTGTGCCTTACAATATCCTCCATTAATGGAGCAATTTCATTACAGATAGTATGATTTTTTTAAGAAATGTTAGTTTAAAAAGCCTCATTTATGCTGTACAGAAATTCACCCTAATGAATTGAATATTAATATCTTATATTTCAGTATATCTATAACAGGAATAGGCCATTATTTGGGCCCACAGGCCACATACAGAATTTTAGAGAGTGTCGAGGGCTGAGTCAGCACCTCCCCACCTGCCCTGTGCAACAGTTCACCAAATGTTCCTATGTGGGACAGGGCTGCAGGCGAGCAAGGAGCTAGCATGGGCATGGGCAGCAGTTTCAGCAAAAGCAGCTCAGCCACACCAGCACCACCACCAGGCCACCCCTCTACCTCAAGGAGGTGCTTAGGCAGATGCCCCAATCCCCAGCAGGAACCTGCCAGCTGGATCCACAGCTGATTCTGACACCTACCTGGCATTGCTTCCGGCATGTGGGGCGGGAGCTGCTGTAAGCTGCTGGGTTGTCCTTTAGGTGCGGGATAGTTTGGGTGGGGGGAAGAGGGAGAGAAACAGACAAGCAGACAGAGACAGAGACAGAGACATAGAGAGGTGAACCTGCCCACCCCCTACCCACCCCTTACCCATGATACGTTGTTGTGGCCAGTGTTAGGCAGACACTGAGAAGAGCGGGACCTGGCAGCCAGCATGTTCCCCAGTGCTGAGGCCCTTCTGGCTGCAGCCACTTGGAGCCTGTGCCAGAGCTGCCCTGTGGCTCTTCCCTGCCACTGCCACTATCACCACCTCTGAGCTGCCCCAAGCCTGAGGGGTGGCAGCAACAGCAGCAGAGGAGAGCCACAGGGCATCTCCGGCACAGGCTCTGAGTGGCCACAGCCAAAAGGGCCCCAGCATCAGGGAGCATACCTACTGCCAGGTCCCACTTTTTCCCAGCACCATCTGCCACCACTCATTGGGAGGGGGAGGTGCAGGACCATCTGTCTCTGTCTCTCTGTCTCCCTGCCCCTTCCTCTCAACCCAAACCATCCTGCACCTACAGCAAGTTTCCACAGCTTACACAAGCTCCCACTCCATGCATTGGCTGCACACCAGCATCAGCTGTGGACACAGCTTGCAGGTTCCCATTGGGGATTGGGGCATCTGCCCAGGTCTGCAGATGCTGCTGCTGCATCAGCTGTTGCCCCAGGCAGTACGTCCAAACCCGAGTGGAAACCTGCCAGCAGTATCCACAGATGGTAGCAGTACATACCCAGTGCTGCTTCTGGCACATAGGATGGGAGCTGGTATAAGCTGCAGACAGGGCTGGGAAGTGCCTGCCCACCTGGCATGATGCAGCACCTGGAGTCACCCACCCCCATGGGTTGGATCCCATGACTTTGTAAGAACCCACCCCGTGGCTGGATACGATCAGTTGTCAGGCTGGATCTGGCCCACAGGCCATATTTTGCCCACTCCTATAGTGTACTGCAATCCCTGGTAACAGTAAAGGGAAATAACAGCAACTAGAAAAAAGGCACCAAAACATTTCCTCCCTATCAAAATCTTTCCATTTACAAATTCAGCATGAAAAAAACAATGCGTCTATGTGCACTTGCTCATAGATTTGATCGACATTAGGGCTGGAAGGGACCTCATGAGATCTTTGGGTCTAATCCCCTGCCCAAGGGGCAGGAAGTCAGCTGGGATTATATTACCCCAGCAAGATAAGCATCCAAGCATCTCTTAATGGTATCCAGAGTAGATGCTTGCACCACTTCCGTGGGGAGTCAATTCCAGACTCTGTAGACTCAGACAGTAAAGACGTTTTCCCTTGTGTCCAATCTAAAATGGTGTTCCAGCAGTTTGTGACCAGTAGATCTTGTCTTCCCTTGGGTTGAACAGATGTCCTCCCAGTTCCTGATGAACCCCCTTATATACTTATAGGCTGCTAGCAAGTCATCCCTGAGCCTTTGCTTCTCCAGGCTGATGAGCACCCCTGAACTTTCACTATGCATTTTCTACTTCGGGAACAGCTTTGTATGTTTTGAAAAAGTATTTTATCTAACCAAGGGCATAGAGTAGGTTGTTTAGGCTGGGGGAGATCGCTTGTTGCTTAGTCGTTTAAGGGGGTTACTTGCTGGGCTTGCTACACATTTCATCACATCAGCAAGTTTAACCTGTTACGTAGCTATATAAGGCAGACGCCCACTGGGGTGTGGGTGCTTGCTTTGCGAACGATTGCCAAGCACCACTTGCTGTGCAGAAAATAAGATTAAGTTGGATCCTCCACCCCTGTGTGGTTATTGGCACAAGCGCACTGGGCACGAACTCACTGTCCTTTGGG
>NW_005842093.1:18806-19278 GCF_000455745.1 Alligator sinensis | reverse complement strand
GATGCCTTCTTTTGCATCCCACTTGAAAGAGACAGCCAAGAGATTTTTGCATTCGAGTGGGAAGACCCGAATACTAGGAGAAAAACCCAATTGTGCTGGACAGTTTTGCCTCAGGGTTTTAAGAACAGTCCCACTATTTTCAGCACTGCCTTAAGTACCGACCTTCAGAAGTGGGACAAAGGGACATCAGGAACCCTGTTACAGTATGTAGATGATTTGTTAATTGCAGCAAAAATGAGGGAAGAGTGCCACCTGCTGACCGTAAGTTTACTAAACTTCCTGGGACAGGTTGGATACCGAGTATCTCAGAAGAAAGCCCAGGTAACAGAAAAAAGGGTACGATATTTGGGATTTGACATCTCACAAGGCCAGAGGATGTTGGGCCCTGATAGAACAGAGGCCATCTGTCGGATGGCAGTCCCAAAGACCAAGAGACAGTTGCGAGGCTTTTTAGGTATGGCAGGATTCTGCC
>NW_005842093.1:0-14948 GCF_000455745.1 Alligator sinensis | reverse complement strand
GGAGCTGGAAGGGGGGTTACTTGGGGGGGAGCTGGAAGGGGGGTTACTTGCTGGGCTTGCTACACATTTCATCACATCAGCAAGTTTAACCTGTTACGTAGCTATATAAGGCAGACGCCCACTGGGGTGTGGGTGCTTGCTTTGTGAACGATTGCCAAGCACCACTTTCTGCGCAGAAATAAAGATTAAGTTGGATCCTCCACCCCTGTGTGTTTATTGGCACAAGAGCACCGGGCACGAGCTCACTGTCCTTTGGGGACAACAAGGCTGAATAGTCCCATGCCCCACAGCTTCTCCTCATAAGGCCTCTTCTCTTGACCTCTAATCATGTATGTGGCTCTCCTCTGGACTCTCTCAAGTTTCTCCACATCCTTTCTAAATTGTGGAGCCCAGAACTGGATGCAATACTCCAGCTGTGGCCTTACCAAGGCTGAGCAAACCAGAAGGATGACTTCTTGGGTCTTGTTTGAGATAAGTAGATGCAAGCCAGAGTTTTATTTGCTTTGCCAGCTGCGGCATCACATTGGTGGCTCATGTTTATCTTGTGGTCAGTCATGACCCCCGAAGTCTCTTTTGGTCGTGGTGCTAGTGAATGTAGCACTGCCGAGCCTATAAGTATGATGTCAGTCTCTTTACTCATGTTTGTGTTAATTGTTCATCTGGTGAGTACCCTTCATTGCTGATTTCCAGTTGTATGTTTCTGCAAGTGCTTGGAGGACATTTTATTTAAAAAATAGGTGGAAGGGATTGCCAACCCAATCTGATCCATGAATCCATACTTGGCAAGGAATGCAAACAACCTGTTCAGCAAGATGTTGGATGTCCCAGAGAAGCCTCATTAATACCTTGTTCACCCATATTTTAATACCTTGAATCCATGGCTCTGGGTTAGAGGGAGATATTCAGGATGAAAACAGGGACTAGGGAGTGGTTGAGCTATCCTTTCACCACTGCCTGTCTGTTCAGTGATAGAATCCAATCCAAGGCCATTGGCCACAAAATAGGATTAGAGACTTTAAAAAACTTTATTCTGTCTTAATATATATAAAAACTGTTCCCCCTCCCCCTGTGTGGAGGGAGAAGAAACTGCTCTGTGAGGATTTGTGCCCTAGATAGAGCTTATTTGGGTCTCTTCAGCTTATATGACATGTTAAGGCCCTCTGGCTGATTGACAGGTCCAGGCTATGGCCAAATCCAAAAATAGCATAACCCAGCCTCTCTGAGCCCCTAGAAGGTGTATGCATAGTGCAGATCACAGGCATCCAAACTGACAGATTTCATTAACTTTCTTCAGCCTTAGAATCCAGTTGTAATATACAGTTGGAGAAATCAAGAGAGCTGTAGTTTCTTAAGTAAGACTGTGTTATCAGACTTTCCTGCTTATACAGAGCCAGCAAGCAGGGCACTGCTTAGCAACTGCTGGACTTCTCAATTCTAGTCTTAAAAATGAAACCACCTAGCATCCCTCATTGGCCCCCTGAGCTGTGCAGTTTAACTTGAGGCCCATCCTCTAAAAGGGAATTCTTGATGTATTAAATTCAATCTTGCAAATGTTGGTGGTTTTGGTAAAGTCCCAAATCTTAATGTCTTGTAATTCTATGAGCATTTCATCTTAGAGGGGGAAAGAGAGAGAATAAGCTCCTATCTGTTGAGGCTACAAGAAGCCTGACTCTCTATGGGGTCAAAATAAGAAGGCAAATTAAGACACCAAATTTGGTTTTTAAACCATTTTAATGAGCTGTGGGGCATCTGACTCATGATATTGGAACACAAAGAGCTAGCAATACTACAACTGCTCGAAAGGGAATTTTTCTGAGTTGTCCACAGGCCCAGGTGACTTGCACACCTGCCCTTTTGAAAAACTGCCCCAGGGCTATCTGTGAACAGGAAGCAGCTGTTTTTAAGGGACTGCTCCGCTTCCAACTGGTCAGCACTCTTTGCCTTCTAACTGAACTGGGTGCAGCTGGGAGGCTGAGCTGGCAGCCAGCAACCGATCATCTTGAGAAAGAAAGAGGGAGGGGATGGATAAAGAAAGAGGGAGGGGATGGATAGAGACCCACAGAGCTGCTGGAAAAGGGCTGCGTAATCTATTACCTCTAAGCATGCATGTGTTTGCCTTCTGTTTGCTGAACTAGCACAAAGGATATGATACCAGCATCACTGTGCCTAACAGGCCTTTTTTGAGAGAACACAGAACCCAACAGGAATCTTTTCACTAACTTCAGTGAGCTTTAGAACTGACTCTAAAGGAGGATTAAAGATCTGTGTATAAAAAGCTGCACAGAGAAAAATCCATACGCAGCATGCACTGACAGGGTTTATTGTTTCCACAGAGTCCAGGACCTATGCTACTTATTCTTGAGGATGCCTACTGACACCTTATCTATTGAGTGCCTACATACAAAGACATCTCATTTTAAAGGGTGCTGGTGTAACATCTTATACACTGCCTATAACATCTTCTACATTATCTTATAACATCTTATAGTATCTTGTACTGCCTATAATATCTGCCTATACACGTGCTTGTGGATGGGAGGAGGAGGGCCATTTTGATTAGAGAGGTTCCTGGCATGAGCGCCACATGCCCCTGGAGGCTGGGGGGGCATGGCAAGCTCCCGCAGGTGGTGGCACCACTGTCGGCGGTGGGAGCATGGTGGCAGTAAAAGGGAAGCTCCCGCAGGCAGCCATGATGCTGACGGCAGTGGGGTAGAGGGGTGGTGAGTGCCAATCAGAGGTTATCAACCACCTGCAGATGCCATTGGCAGCATTGGTGGTAGCCAGCGGCAATTGTGGACCACCTGCAGATGCCACCAGCAGTGTCGGTACAGGAGGTGCACCACCATGCTCGGGGGGTGCATGTGCACCTGCATGCTCCCCCTATGCATTGCCAATGGTTCCCAGACAGCCACTCTAATTAAAATGGCTCACTGTCACAAGTATTAAGCCCCCGCATGCAAAAATAGCCATGGGACACTTCTTCTAAAGCTCATTCAATGAGGTTTAGATAAAGTGCCCCCACAGCCATTTTAAAACATATGGGGGCTTAATACATGGGATGGTGAGGCAAAGCTGGAGTGTTCTAATTAGAATGCAAATGAGCACATGTATAAACAGCCCTTTAGCCCAAATGGTAGAGGTCATTTGATTACTTGTTTTTCACACTGCTGAATTAACTGCCTCCTGATTTACCAGGCACATAATATAGTAATTCTTTACCTCTTTTGCTGTATTGTAAGCAACCTGCTACTAGGGCATTGGCTATGAGTAATGTGTAAAACCAGTTCCACATGTCTATGAGTCTGGAAATCACCTCATTGCTTCTCAGCCTTTTGGCTAAGATCAAGTATTTTCAGAAGCCAGCAATATAAATTGTTCAAATCCTTATCTCTATACTTCTAGTCCTTGGTGCATCCCCAAGAACACTCCAATTAAGTTAAAAGAATTCTTAACTACAACTTCCAGAATCAAAAAGATAAAAGAAAGAAATAAAAGGGAGAGGGATCAGGGGGAAACATTTCCGAGACTGGCAATGTAATGTTTCCACATTATCTTCTTGTCTGCAAGCCACCATACGCTCTCACTACTACTGCAAGCACAGTGCCAGCAACATGATGCATATTTTCAATCAGAGGCCTTCCCTCCCAACCTTCTGTCTGCAACCTACTATTCCTTCTATCACCATGTTCCACACTGCTGCTTCCCATAAACTATTTCTTCATACTGGGCATTGATGGGCCCCTCCAAAGTTTGGTCCCCTGTGACTTCCAGCTTTACTTCCTTGTGCTATTCACATGAGCTTATGGATCTTTTGCAAACTGGATGTTGTACTGGGTGGTAACAATGACTGGCAAGGATCCAGCAAGTTCACTACAGTCTCCCAGATTCTATTCCACTTCTTACATGTATAAGTAGACTTAGGCACCTAAGTGTGAATCTATTCCACACAGCTTTAGTCTGTGAAGATCTGCTAATAGAGGTGAGTGAAGCCCGCTCCTCCTCCTCACTACTTTTGGTGATTCGGTCTTAAGGGGCAGATGATGTTGTGTTACAAAGTAGATGCATTAATAGATTTTCATGGACTTGAACAGGGTGGAATAAATTCTTACTTAGGCACCTAAATTCACTCAGATGCTCAATAAGTGGAAGATAATCTAGCACAATAAAATAATAAAATATACTATTAGAGCAGAAATGTTATTTATTGCTAATAATATTTTCAAAATCATGAAAGACAGCCTAGGTTTAACATGGTGGTCATTTTTAAAAATGGAAAAAGGAGCCTCAGGGAATTCTAAATGAGTCAGCCTTATTTCAATACCTGTAAGTTATTAGATATAATTATAAAGCAATTGATTTGTAAACACCTGGAGGAGGAAGGAGCAATTACTTGCAGCCAATATGGATTTCCTAAGAATAAATCATGCTAAATGAACCTGATTTCCTTCTTTAATGGGATGATTAGCTTGGTGGAGGAAGGGAATGCAGTAGACAGGATATACCTGTACTTTAGGTACTTTATATATATTCATGAAGCATTCTTGTAAGTATCACTGAGTCCATGTCAGAATGCAGGACACCTCAAGTGGGATTTCACTTGAGGTCTAGAAGGGCCTTCTAGGTGTGGTGCTCTTTAATATTTTTTTATTAATGATCCAAGAGTAAAGAGCAGATTGATCAAATTTGCAGATAACAAAAAAACTGGGAGAGGTTTCAAAGACTTTGGGGGAGAAGATTATAATTGAAAATGTTTAGGGACTATGATTCAAAAGGAGTTTGATAAATTAGCTGAATGATATTCAGCCAAGATGAATGTTAGGTGCTACAACCAGAGAAGAGAAACCAAATACATAAGTGCCAGATGGGAGATAATTGGCTAAGCAGTTGTTCTGAAGCAAAGGATTTGAGGGTTATGGTGAATCACAAACTCAAAATGAATCAGGAATGTGAATTTGGAATGTTGGAGAAAAACAAAACAAATTAAAAAAATCAAACTTTGGACTCTATGCACAAAACTATTGTATGGAAAATATGAGATATGACAGTGCTACTTTATTTGGCACTGGTTATACCTCAGCTGGAATATTGTGTCCAGTTCTGGACATCACATTTTAAGAAAGATGCACAGAAACTGGAGGGGATCCAAAGGCAAGCAACAAAGATGATAAAGGGGTTGGAATACAAGTGGTTCAAGGAAAGGTTGAGAGGACTAGGTGTGCTTGCTCTAGATAAAAAGGATATTAAGTGGGGCATGATAACAGTTTTGAAATATTTGAAAGGCTGCCATAAAGAAGGAGAACAAATGTTCTCCCTTGATACACAGATGGTAGCACATGAGACACTAGGTTTAACCTGCAGCAAAGCAGATTCAAATCAAATCTCAGAGAAAACTTCCTAACTGTAAAAACAAGACTGCAGAATCAACTGCCCAGGGAAGTTGTGGAATCTCCTTCATTGGAGTTTTGCAAAACTGCATTGTGTATCTTTGCAGGAAGTTGGACTAGAAGAAGGTTTCAGACTGGATATAAGGAAAAAAACGTTTTCATGGTTTGTGTGAGCAGACTCTAAGATAGACTTCTGGTGGGGGCCGTACAGGCTCCTATCCTGGAGATCTAGGGACAGACATTCAAAAAGCCTGAGCCTGAATTGATTCCATCTTTGCAGGTCAGTCTAACCTGGCTATACTAAACCAGTTTTCAACCATACAGACAGTCCCTCTGGACTGAGGAAATTCAGGCACATGCCTGCAGTGGCTCAGGATAGAAGCTGGGGAATGCTAGAGCAGCCCTCCCTTCCCTTCCATAGAGCTGAGCTGAGGGGGCCATGGCCAAGCCCAGCAAGACTTTCTTATTAGGGAGGTCTGCCTACAGGGTCCCAGGCTTTTTCCTCCTGGCTGCTCAAGGGTCAGGTGTATTGTCAGCCCCCAGCCCCAAGCTATTGAGTGGGCGTGTACGGTGCATGCATCTGTTGATGATACAGAGCTTTTCACTCTCCCTCCCTGCTTCTGTATACTATCTACAGCAAACTAACATGCAAGCAAGCTGGGAGAAAGCAGGGACAGATAACACTGTTTATCACCCCTATCTCAGTGTTTATTGCCCCATTAAGAAAATGGAGAGACATTACCAGCTACCTGTTGATTCAGCACAGATGCAGCATGTGATTTGGTGGCTAATACACAAACACCTCTCAGCAAGGCAGAGGGAAGGGGAGAATTTCTGCTTAGCAGGGAGTGTTGTTGGGGGTGGGGGGGAGCAAACAGCTCTTCTCAAACAGTGTTTCCAAGGAAGGACATTTAGCTACCTGTTGATTATCTCCACAAAGCCTGTCTGCCTTGATTGTCTCCCACAGTATGGACTGTAGCCAGCATGTGGTCTGCTAGCTAATGTGGAGGTGTCTGCTTAAGGCAGAGGGGATGGAGGAATAATCCATGCTTAGCAGGGAAAAGCCAGGCAGATGCAGAGGGAGGGACCAGCCCTGCTGTAGGGCAGAGAGCCACATCCAGCCGAGAGAGCATGCTGGGATGCTAGGGATGTCTGGCTTATCTTAAACCAGCAAGGGGTCTGGGACAGACATTGCATAAACTGGTATGAGACAAATCAGTTAAGCCTGATACTACATTCAACCAGGTTTATCTCAAACCAGTTTCAGCCATTATCAAACTGGTTTAAGTGCACTGAACATCTGTTCTGTTACAGGTTTAAACCAGTTTCTGATCACTTAAACCAGTTTATGTGTAATGTCTGTCTCTAACACAAAACAAGATTGAATGCACACCTTGCTGGCATTATTTGACTGCAGCAGTCTTTCCTGCACAGAGTAGGGGGCCTAGACATGATGATCACACAAGGTCCCTTCCAGCCCTAAACTGAGAAGCTGTGAAGCCTTAGGGCCCTTTTCTTTTTTCAGGTACTACATAGCTACTCTGTTTGTTTATACTGAAGACTGGAAACTTGATCCTTGAGTAATTATGTTTTCCACTTTCCTGTCCTCAAGGCCTTTTCCTAAATTCAAGAAACATTACAAAATTAACTATAAAACTAGTCATGAAATTGAAGAGACAATGGGGTCAGAAGAAAAATGAAGTCAATAAGCAAGCAATAGGAGTTGAATTGGGACTAATGTCTGAAAGTTGTATATGAGTGAAGACTTGAAAGATGCAAGTATTGAACTTCTAATAAATTCTGCAGATCAATCCATGGAGTCAGAGGTATAGTCAGCAAATTGAGTGCCTGGGGCAGGGGATGGGAAGAGAAGGAAGAGGTAGAGGATCCTTGGGAACTGAGAGGATCACCATTCTGCTTGATCTACCCATCCCTCTGCTATACACTATATGGTGCAGCACTGTACTGCCTGTGTCCTGTGGTTGGACAGTAGTAGCATGGGGCTTCCCCCACTGCTGCAAAGACTCCCAGTAGGTGTGGGGGGAGGGAATCCTGGTGCCCCTTCTGAGTCAGCACCCAGGGCAGGTATCCCACTTGCCCCCTCCCCTAGTTATACTACAGACTGGAGCCCAGTGGGAATGGTTTTGTGTCCTAAGGTATTCCCCCTTGACGTAGAGAATCACAGAGGCAAGAGAGCCTGGATCTCAACCACAGTAAATTGGAACTGTTCCTCTGAAGTCAACAAAATAGATACCTACTGAGTGAGTTACATTTTTGTCAAGCCAAACAAAGAACTTTTGCTGGAAGAAAAACTAAAAAAGGACTTCAAGAACAATTCTCATATGCTACTTTGTACTTACAAACAGTATAAACTCTTAAGGAGATAGAATCTACCTGAGTGAAAAAACTCCAGAGTTGTAACAGCTATATGTCACTTGCCTGGCCTCTTGAGGGCCATGAATACTGTTTCAATTATTTTTAATGAAAAACTAATTTCTCTTTCTTTTTTTTTTGACAATGCCTATCACAGGCTACAATGCCAAATAGAAGGGTTTGTCTGAAATCCCATCATTCCCCAGATTTTGGCCATTTTCTAAGTAGATTTACAGGTCAAAACCAGTTCTCACTTTGGCACCTCAGACATCTAAGTAGAGCCAGCCAGACATAAAGGCAGATTTGTTCAAGCAAGCAAAGATAGCAGAAAACTTGAGCATGTGCAGTAACAGAATTTTAGGCAGCTAACAAAGTTTCCTAACGAAAATGTGGGTACCTGTAGTGTCTAAAGTACCTAAGTGGTAGGAGGTTTTTGTGTTTCTCTCTTGGATTCAGGTTCCTAAAAGCTTTATTTGATCTTAGGGTATCAATAGAAATCACCTTTTTGCCATAATAAGCATTTTTATAGTGGCACAAAGGCCAAGAAAACAGACCTCTATGTCCCTTATTGCACCACAAATGCTCAAAATCTGAGGCCATGACATAGATGGCAAAAAGATATGCTGTTTTATAGATTCATAGATTCATATATTGTTAGGGGCTGGAAGAGACCTTGTAGATCATCCGGCACTAGGCAGAAAAAGACAACTGGGGTCAAGTGAACCCTGCGAGGTGACTGTCCAGTCTCCTGTTGAAGATTTCCAGGGTAGGTGATTGCACCACCACTGGAGGGAGTTTATTCCACATTTCTGGACACGCTGACTGTGAAGGAGTTTTTCCTGCTATTGAGCTTGAAGCAGTCTTCCAAGGAGTTTGTATCCATTGCTCCTGGACTTTCTCAGGGGTGCCCTAGTGAACAGCTGTTCACCGAGTTCTTGATGTACCCCCCTGATGTAGTGATAAGCCGCTCCCAAGTCCCCTCTCAGCCTTCTCTTCTGCAGATTGAAGAGGCCCAAGTCCCTCAGCCTCTCCTCGTATGCCTTGTCTTGCAAGTCCCTGATCATATCGGTGGCTCTCCTCTGGACCCTCTCCATTTTTTCCACATCCTTGTGGCACCCAGAACTGGATGCAGTACTCCAGCTGCGGTCTCACCAGTGTGGAGTACAGGGGGAGTATCACTTTTTTTAGTTTTGCATGAGATGCAATGGTTAATGTATGCCAGCATGTTGTTTGCCCTGCTGGCCACAGCATTGCACTGCCAACTCATGTTCATGCGATGGTCAATCACTACCCCTAGGTCCCTTTTGACTATGGTGCAAGTCAAATTGTCATCACCGAGCCTGTAGGTATGTTGGGGATTGTTTGCCCCTAGATGACGCACCTTGCACTTCTGAGTGTTGAACTTCATCTGGTTCCAGCCCGCTCAGCTCTCCAGCTTGTCCAGGTCTGCCTGTATTTGCAACCTATCTTTTGGCATGACCACGCTCCCCCATAACTTGGTGTCGTCCAACTTGGTGTCGTCCACCAGCTTAGCCAGTGAGCTTTTCACCCTCACATCCAAATCATTGATTTTATTGAGTCAGTTGTGTTTGTTTTAGGCATGGGAGTACAGGCAGTCCAGAACAGGTGCTCCACCCTGAACAGGTGCTCCCAGAGGTTGAGGGTCCCAATTCTGCATCCCCAAGGAAATCCTGCCTTAGATCTGGCCCCTCATGCCCTGGGGGCACCTGCTCGGCTTTCCCCTCTTACAGAGATGCACCCTGGAGATTCCCTGCGAAACATCTCTGTAAGCAGAGAACCCTGGTTTTCTCCATTTACAGAGACATACCCCAGAGATTCCCTGTGGTGTGTTTCTGCAAGTGGAGACAAGATCAATGGGTGACATGCATTTCACCCAATAAAGATGATCAGCTGTGTTGGGACACTTCTTGGTACAGGTTACCTGCTTCATTTGGTTACATCTATTTGTACCTTTACCCTAGCTGCTAATGCAGCACAGAACGCAAAATTTTAGTTAGTTATATCCTATACAGGTTACTATAACAATAGAAATGAGACGGTCTCCCCACTTTCTAGGGGGAGTTTGAGTTATCACATATCATCCCCAAAGAACCCACAACAGCTACATTTCCAGAGTGTCATTCTTGTTCCTAATAATGCTATAATTGAATGGTGAAGCTGTTAACGACTCTAAGCTTTTGTGTGAAACTTCATAAAAAATGAATCGGACACATTTTCCCAAGCAGAAAGGCCTCTAGCCATGCCTCAAGCCTGTGCTACAGTGTACTTACATGTTTTGTGAAATTTATGTTTTACATCAAGAAGGGTAGATGTTGGAGGTACCTGGAAAAGAAAACAAAATGGAAACAAATTAAGTTTTGTTCTTCTCTGTTCTTCTATTCTGGGGGTGGGGGACTCATTCCATGAAGAACCATTTTGGTTTCTTTGAATCTGCTACAGATAATAAACATGCTAATCAGTGGCTTTCCCTCTGACTTAACTGCTCTTTAACACTGCTTATTTATCCACAGAGCTTTTGGCCATATCTGGAATTGGCCCAGTTCAACCATTAGTGAGCAGGAATTGATAGGAATTGTTCTGGTGTAAAGCCCAGGTCTTGAAAAAGAAAGATTTCTGGTGAGACAGTTGTTGTCCTAAAGATCACACCAATGGGGTTACTCAAGGGGTAATACTTTACCCAGTGTAAGTAATGGTATCATCATCTGGCTTTCAAAGATAGGAACAGATATGAAATAGAAGCATTGAAAATCAATAGTTTCATAACATCAATCAGAACCCAAAAGTTTGACAGTCTCCCCAAGACACCACTAGTAAAATGATCTTAAGTTTAGCTGTGAAGTCTGACTTCTGTGGGTACAGCAACAGGGTGAAAATAAATAATTTCAGTTTTCAAAATTTAAATTCTAGGGTGGCTGTAGTAATGCAGAAGAAAGTGTTTTTTTCATGTGTTGACTTCTCCTGATATCCATTCATTGCAAGTGAAAGATAGGTCAAGGGGTTGAAGTATTAGACTGTAATTTGAAAGACTGGGATCCATTCTTTGCTCATTATTTAATAATTGTTTAAAGTAAGTTACATAAACATAAAATACTTAAAACATACATAAATACTTAAAGCAAGGGCTGGAAGCTGGATCTACCTTCTCCTAAGTGAGAGTCCTGAGCAGTAGGCTACAAAAGACAAAGTTATGAGTATCAATATTCTAAAGACTGAGAAGAGCACAGATAAAACACAGATGAAGGATGGGTGCAGATACTACCTTAAAATAGACCTTGTTCCTTTCAGACTTTGAAGGGATAGTACGGAAATGGCCAATTGATGGAAATGAAACAGCAGATCAAAGAAAGAATGAGATAACAATAACAGTTTAATATGGGTGTGGGAGAAAAGAAAAAACATTACCAATTTGACATACAGTACAAATATACAATAGATGTGTCATAAGATGTGTTCAAAGCATAGGGCACAAGCAGGAGGAACATGCCCTCCTGAGAGCTAGCAAAACCCAGACCTAGTGGGGCTCATGGAAACCTGGTGGGATTCTACCTATGACTGGGCAGTGGACATTGAGGGATACATACTGTACAGGCAAGACAGAGCAGGGAAAAGGGCGGGGGTGTAGCGCTATACGTCAAAGAACAATACATGTCCTCAATGATCAGGATGGGGTCAAAGGAGCTCTGGGTAAGAATGCAAGGGGGGCGTGGGGAAAGGGACTTGATAGTGGGCATCTACTACAGATCGCCTCACCAGGGGGATGAGCTGGACCTGGAATTCTCAGGTCATCTCACGGAGGTAGTAAAGTCAAGGGATTTGGTTGTCATGGGTGACCTAAACTACTCAGAAATCTGCTAAGAGGAGCAGTCAGCCAGGTCCGACCACTCACATAGGTTCCTAGCAGGGATACAGGACCTCCACCTAACCCAAGAAATGCATAGTCCCACCAGAGGAAATGCCTTGCTGGACTTGGTCCTTGCCACAGGCGACGACCTGGTGAGGGGTCTGCAAGTACTCAACCACCTGGGTGACAGTGACCATCACCTGCTGGAATTTAATATCTGGCGCAGGGTGGCGAAAGCAAGCAGCAAGGCAGAGGCCCTTGACTTCAGGAGGGACGACTTCTGTAAGCTAAGAAGGTTAGTAGGAGAGGCATTGGGGTCTCGGAGCTTCAATGAGATGGGAGTCCAAGACGGGTGGTTGTTCCTCAAGGAGACAATCCTCCAAGCTCAAAGGGAGTCAGCCCCAATGTGCACCAAGGGGGGCAGAAGTGCTAAGAAGCCTCCATGGCTCAGCAAAGGCATCCAGGGATGCCTGAGGGCAAAAAAGGAGGCATACAAACAGAGGAAGCAAGAAGTTATCATGAAGGAGGATTACACCTCTGTTGCTCAGGACTGCAGGGAGACTGTTAGGAAGGCCAAGGCAGAGATGGAGTTAGGGCTAGTGATCAGAGTTAAGGATAATAAAAAGTCTTTTTTCAAATACATAGGAAGTAAGAAGAAGGTACCAGGTAACATGGGGCCCCTACAGCATGTAGCTCAGGGCTACATGCTTGGCAATCTGATGATTGTGGCAAATGAAAAAGCTGACCTCTTTAATGAATTCTTTGCCTGCATAGTCCTGAACAGGGACCAGGACATCTCCCCCACTAGAATTGCAGATGGACCCTGGGGAGACACTGCCATGCCTAGGGCCAGGGATGACCTAGTTAGGGAACGTTTGGAGGGGCTGGATGTGTTTAAATCAGTAGGTCCAGATGCTCTTCACCCAAGGGTGCTGAGGGAATTGGCAGGGGTCATAGCGGGGCACTGGCCAGGTACCAGAGGATTGAAAAAGGGCCAATGTGCTCCACATTTACAAGAAGTAGAGAAAAGAGGACCCTGACAATTATAGGCCAGTCAGTCTTACCTCGGTCCTTGGGAAGACCACTGAGAATTATCAAGCAGCACATCTCCAAGGGCCCAGGAGGGAACGTAATGCTCAGGGGCAACCAGCGTGGGTTCATTGAGGGCAGGTCCTGCCTAACTATCCTGGTTTCTTTTTATGATCAGGTCACAAAGTCCCAGAACAAGGGTGTTGGGGTGGATGTCATGTTCCTGGACTTTAAGAAGGCCTTTGACATGGTTTCCCACCATATTCTCTTAAAAGAAACTTGGTGACTGTGGCATTGATACCTACCCAGTCAGATAGGTGGCAAATTGGCTAGATGGTCGCACCCAGAGAGTGGTTGTGGATGGGTAGTTTTTGACCTGGAGGGATGTGGGCAGTGGAGTCCCCCAGGGCTCAGTCCTGGGGCTTGTACTGTTCAACATCTTTATCAGTGATCTGGATGTGGCTGTGGAATGCACGCTATCCAAATTTGCTGATGACACCAAGTTGTGAGGCGAGGTGGGCACGGTAGACAGGAGGGACAGAATCCACCTCTAGGTCTAGACAGGTTACAGAGGTGGGCGGATGAGAATAGGATGGAATTCAACACAGACAAGTGCAAGGTGCTGCATCTTGGGAGGAGGAACCAGCAACACACCTATAGTCTGGGGAACACTCTTCTTGTCAACACGGTGGCAGAAAGGGATCTTGGAGTCATTGTTGACTCCAAGATGAACATGAGCCACCAATGCGAGGAAGCGGTCAGTAAGGCTATATGCACCTTGTCATGCATCTACAGATTAATCACAAGCAGGTCCAGGGGGGTGATCCTTCCCCTCTATGCAGCATTGGTCAGGCCACAGTTGGAGTACTGCATACAGTTCTGGGTGCCACACTTCAAGAGGGATGTGGCTAGCATTGAGAAGGTCCAGAGGAGGGCCACTTGTATGGTCAAGGGACAGTGGGGCAGGCCCTATGAAGAGAGGCTAAAGGGCCTGAACCTATTCAGCCTCCACAAGAGAAAACTGAGAGGGGAACTGGTGGCTGTTTACAAACTCACCAGGGATGACCAGTGGGAATTGGGGGAGGCTCTGTTCCCCCAGGCACCACCCAGGGTTACTAGGAATAATGGCCACAAATTGTTAGAGAGGAGGTTCAGGCTGGACATCAGGAGACATTACTTTACAGTTCGGGCTGCCAAGCTCTGGAATGGGCTCCCAAGTGAGGTGGTACTCTCTCCTACCTTGGGAGTCTTCAAGGGGAGGCTGGACAGATATTTGGCTGGGGTGATATCATCCCGGCACCCGTTCCTTCCTGGGGCAGGGGGTCAGACCTAATGATCTGCTTAGGTCCCTTCCGACCCTAAGTATTATGCTACTATGATACTATTAAGATTACGGGTAAATTAGTATTTCTAAAGTAACAATAAGCTATGAAATAGGGTAGTAGCTATATATGTTGACAAAATAGCTATGTTTTGTCAACAGCTATGTTTTTGTTGATCATTAAATATGCTCCTTTAATTAATATAATTAATCAGTCACCTCCAGTTGTAGCTTTGGCACCCACCACTGCTGAAGAACTGAATTCTACATGTAATAGCTGTAAATTTATGGGAGATATTCCAGAGCTGGGAGGTAAGAACGAACCATTTCTTATAGGTGGGGGCTGTTCATTAAATAGAGAAACTTGGGCTCTGAAAACTAGAAGTAGAATGAGAAATATGCTCCTTCAAAAGCCTTTCTTTGCCAAAACCTTTGCCAAAACCTTATCTCTTTGCACAGAAGTCAACGGAAATTCTATTGATATGCCTGCCAGCAAAAACTCATCCTATAAATTTTTTTAACTGTTCCTGTAGAGTCTTGAAAAATTTGATTTTTTGAGTGGGAGGTTGAGTCCACATTTAGAATTACTGTTAAGATTGCAGAAATACCCAGAAACTACTGCTGTTGAGTGCGTCCACACATGCAAGCATGTGAGCTTGCAGCAGCTCAAATAGAAGTGGTTCAAATTTGAGCCTAGGCTTTTTGCCTCAGCTCAGACATGCACTTTGTTGTGGAGCAAATTGTGCCACTTGGAGCAAAATAACCCTGCCTGGCTTCTCCTGGATCTGCAGCCCAGGAACAGCTAGAGCCTGGGGCCAGTACCTGTGCTGTCCCCAGGAGTATAAAAAGCTTCCCTGCCCTGGCCCCAGCAGTAAAACAAGGTGCTCCACCAATGCGAGGAAGCGGTCAGTAAGGCTATATGCACCTTGTCATGCATCTACAGATTAATCACAAGCAGGTCCAGGGGGGTGATCCTTCC
>NW_005842092.1:2494032-2511748 GCF_000455745.1 Alligator sinensis | reverse complement strand
GGCTGGGGCATGAGGGTGCCAAAGTGTGGGGGCTTCCTGCTGCCTTACCCCATGGCTCTGCAGGTTCATCACCCTCATGCCCTAGCCAGCCCCTCTGCCGCCTGCTGCCAACATCCAGAGCCTGGGGCTGAACCCCGATGAGCCTGCTGCCAGCCCAGGGCTGCTCCACTCAGGCTCAAACTGGTAGTGTCCTGGGTGCACATGAAGATGCTACACTCAGGAGTAGTTGAATCCCATTCAAACAGATCCAATTTATTGTGTTGTATTAACTGAACATGTAGATGCAGCCCTCAGGAGGAATAATCAAAAACACAAATATAAAATGGTTGGCAGCTCTATGGAAAAAGATTTGAGAGTCTTTGTAGATCACAGACTCAATTTGAGTCTGCAATGTGATGCAGCCTCATGAAAGGTGGATGCAGTTTTGAAATGCATCAACAGGACAATTACATACAATACACAAGAGGTGATAGTGCCTCTACTCGCCACTGGTTAGTCTGCATCTGGAGTACTGTGTGCACTTCTGAGCTCCACATTTTAAGAAGGATATGGAGAAGTTAGAGAGGGTCCAGAGGTAGGCAACAGAGATGGTCAAGGGCTTGGAAAGCAAGTCATATGGAGAGAGGCTGAAGAAGCTAGGCATGTTCAGCTTTTGGAAAAGGAGCTTAAGAGGGGACATGATAGCAGCCTTCAAATACTTGAAGGATTGTCATAAAGAACAAGAAAAGCACCTTTTCTGTCTTGTTGCAGAAGATCATTGTAGATGGACCAATGGTTTGAAGCTTCAAAATAGTAAGTTCAAATTGTATATCCAGAAAAACTACTTCATTGTCTATTTCACTGCATTAAGGCAGTGAAATAGACTGCTTAGGGTTCCTGGAGGTGTTCAAGAAGAGGTTGGAGAGCCACTGGTTAGGTATGATCTAGTGTAGCTATGTCTATGTTCTACTATGGGTATTCCTCAGGCTTCTGGGCTTTGCTGGTTGCCATCACTTCCCCTTTCTGCTACATATGTCAGGATGTTTTTAAACCTCCTTCAGAGGCACTGGGTATAGATTTTGACTGGGGTGTGCTAATGTCCTGCTAGGACCCAAGCTGGAGGCTTCTGGATGGAGGGTCTTGCCCTTCTGGTTAGGGTCAGACTGATCATATTTGGGGTTACAAATAAATTTTACCCCATGGTTAGATTTGTATGGACTCTGGGTGGTTTTGCCTTCCTCTTTAGCAGGGGGTATGGCCCTTTACCCAGGATCTCTTGAAGATATATTGATAATATTTTATAGAAGCAGGACATTAGCTGCCACAAGTCCCTGCTTTACCTGTGGCAGGTTAAGTTGTTAGGTCTGTGTTTTGTCTGGGTTGATGGTAGTCTTATATAGAGTTTGGATTATGGATTGTATAGGATGGTTTGGATAGAGATGATCCTGCCTCAGACAGGGGGTTGGACTAGATGACCTCTGGAGGTCCCTTCCAGCTCTAATCTTCTATGATTCTTGGAAGTCATGTCAAATAATTTTAAGTTTTCTCTGGCAAGATAACTGGCCTAGTGAATGAGGAGAAAACTGATAACGTGATACAGCGTCACTTTACCATGTTTTTTCATATTGTCCTATATGAAATTCTTATAACCAAACAAATCAGATTGGTCCAGATGAAATCACTATAAGGCAGGTTCAGAGTTGGCTGTAAAACCTTTTCAAAGAGAAATTACCAGGAGTTCACTTTCAAGCTTAGAGGGCATTGCAAGCAATGTTCTGCAGGAATTTGACCTATGCCCACTTCAATTCAATATTTTCATTAATGACTTGAATAGTCAAATAGAAAACACATTTATAAATGTTGTGGTTAGCTCCAGCTTGGAAGGGGTTGCAAGGACTTTGGAAGATCAGATTACAATTCAAAGTGATATTGATAGATTGCAATGATAATAAAAATATCCACAAAATGATATTGAATAAGACAAATAAAAAGTACTGCAGAAAAAAATCTAGATGCACACATACAACTGAGGGGTATTGATAAACAAAAGTATAGCGAATATAAATCTGAGGATTCCATTGGAAGGCAAATTAATTATGAATTTACAATTTGATGCTGTTCCACAATAGGCAAATCTCATTCTGGAAAACATTAACAGGTATTATTGATAAGGGATGATTATTTCTTCCCCATAGTTGACCTTAGTGAAACCACAGAATAGGTATTGTGTCCAATTTTGGGCACTCCACTTTAAGAAATATGTAGATTAATTGGAGAGAGTCCAGGAGTAAGCAAAAGAATAATGCTAGCTGTTGAAAACATGGCCTATGAAGAAAGGTTGAAAGCCGGTTTAGTCTAGAAAAAAGGATGATTAAAGGGTTGTATCTACCTTAGAAGATTTTTACACATATGTCAATGTGTAAAAATCTAAGAGAATTTGTCAATAAGAAGAAATTGGTTTATTTTCCAGCAAGAAAGTTTAAGGTTATATATTAGGAAAGACTGTCTAATTATTAGGGTAAAGAAGCACTGAAGCAAGATACCTAGGAAAGTTGTAGAACTACTGTCCCTGGAAGTTTTTAAGTTCAAGTTAGACAAGCATCTCATTGGATGGCCTAGCTGTAATTAATCCTGCTTTAGTTCAGGAGTCTGGACCAAATTCCTTGAGGGCCCTTCATTCCTATATTACTTGTTTTGGATGTGATTTCTGTATCATTGCATTATTGATTTTAAGGAAGAAGAGTCAATGACAGAGTAAAGGATCTTGAGATAAACGAGAGTTGAAGGAAGGGGCAGAAAAGAAGAAACAGAAAATGTAAAGAGA
This sequence comes from Alligator sinensis, assembly GCF_000455745.1. NCBI lineage: Eukaryota > Metazoa > Chordata > Crocodylia > Alligatoridae > Alligator > Alligator sinensis. The sequence goes on along the minus strand of NW_005842092.1, from coordinate 2,508,945 downwards.
AAGGGATTAAACACTGCAATGAATGAAGCAAATTAGGACAGTGGAGGACCCCTCAGACTAGATTTTTTATTTCAATTAGAAAGAGTTAGGTTTTGACTTGCTTCCCTAATAATATTATTAGTAGTAATAGTATTCATATTTTGCAATTCTATAATACATTCTGAAATGCATCTCTCTATTTCAAAGCACCTGAACCTTAATGAATTAAAGCTTTACAATTTCCCTCTAAAGTAGATGCTTTGGATTGGAATGGTTACCTTTTGGCTACCTGCTTTTAAAAGTCACTAGTCTTCACTGGAATGGAAATAAAGGATTCACCGGCCAGAATATATTTCAAATTTACTACATGAAAGTGCAAATTTGCACCAAGCCAGTTTTTTTGTTCCGGCATTTAATGGAAACACAGTGACCCACATACATTCAAAATGGGGAAGCTGCATTTACAATTGCATTAAGCATTTGGTAGAAAATTAACATATGACTTCAAAAGAAAAAAACTGACACAAATATTTTTTTGATATAAGTGAGTATTGCCATAGTCTCTTATTAATATGGTAAATAGTCATACTGTGAACACTTTAACATACCACTACTTTGAAGTCTTTCTTCAAAGAAATCAAGTGGGACTCTAGGTTTTTGCTGCGAATTCCATAGTGGGAAGCATTCAGCACTTCTGCCTATTCTCCTTCTGTCTTGTTCATTATTTATACATTTTCTAAAATCATAATATCCTACACCATCATGTTACTATTTCACAGAACACTGACATGTTTATTATTTATAGAGAATGTGGAAACAGATGAACGTACTGTTATGAATAAATACAGACAGATGGAATAAATACCAATGATAAATCCTTCCACTACAGGCCTTTTTAATTAAGATCACTGTAGGAGACTGTAACTAGAATAGTGGAAAACTGAGAATTTCCTGTCTCTTGAAATATTCAGGACTTGGAAAAAGTTTTCATTCTGAATGGAAATGAAACCCTGAAACGTTGAAATTTCCTGCAGAAAGAACGTTCTATTAAAAATCTGTTAAAAAATTTAAATAATTTTGTTCATTTTTTCCAGTTTGAACATTGAGCTATTCTGCTGCCTCAGGAGAGTCCTTGGAGAGTCTAAAGCAACCAGTATAGTTCCCGGGAGCTGGCAAAACAAAAACAAAAAACCCCACAAAAATAAACAAAAGAAAAGAAAAACTTGACAGTCTGTTTGAACTGGGCTTTTCAAAGCAGAAGTAGGAACTTAGGTGGGGGCTCCTAGGTCTTCCAGGATGCATCAACCTGAGACGCTTTACTGTAATCTAATGCACAGTAAAGTGTCACCATCTACATGTAAGCAGCAGTTACTGCACATTAAATTAGTCTAATGTGCCATTTGCTAGTACCAACAAATACAGGTACTAGATAAATGACGCATTAACAAATGCACAGTAGCACATGTGTAGATGCTGATATCAGGTGCAAACTGTGCCTGGTCAGCCACACCAGCAAGGGGCCAGCCTCCTACTTGGGGCAGAGTTATGTGGCTTTCAGTTTCTCTAGCTATGTGACTGTGGCAGCTCATTGGCTGTCCCAAGCTGGCCTCCACCAGTGTGGACACATGCTGACTGCAGCAGGCTCACAGACCCTGTCTCTGCCTCCATATGCACAGAGCCTGCCTCCCAGATACTATGTCCCACCCCAGCGGGCATGTGTCACATGACACAGGCACCCACAGCCCCAGCCTGACTACCTGAAGCCCTTGGAAGCAGCTACCATGGAGGTTTCCCCAACACCAGACACAGCACCCAGGAACCCCAACTGGAGGAGCAGGAGACCTTGAACCTTATCAAAATCTGGGGTGATATGGAGATCCAGTGGCAGTTTGGCCAGGCCACCAGGACAAATGCACACATCTATATGGCCATGTCAGACCTCATATGGGAGCATGGCCACCAGTGATCCAGTTACCAGTGCCATGTGAAGTTCAAGGCCCTGTGGGCCCAGTGGATCCCAGTCATAGACCACAATCTATGGATCTATGCAATTAGGTCCATGCCCTGTATGCAGCACCTGGACTGGATCCTGGAGCTGAGAGACCCTAACCCCTCCCCCCCCCTCATGTGTATTCCAGCACAGACAGACCGCTAGAGCCTGCACCATGGCCTAACAAGAAGTCTTTGGTGGAGGACCCCTTGGGGAACCAGTGCCAGGTCCTGGTGTGCTCCCTAGTTGCAGTCTCACCTGGCAGCTTAATTGTCTCCTTTGAATTTCAAACAGCTTCTGGAGTTGCTCATGTTCCACATTTTTAGCTATTCAGTAGCAGAGTTCCACGCCCTGAACTTGCATGTTGGGATACTAATACACAGACCTGCGCTTGTGACCAAGATGGGGAACATGCTGTTAATCTTTAAAAGATTCTGAAGCTTTCATTGTGCCCATGAAAATCCTGTTTAATAGTCACTCTAGCTCTGATCACAGCAGTGGAAGGAGAAGGTGTCACCAGCTCTGTGTCCCAGCTAGGTGGGGGGCCTCTCACTCCCAGAACCAGTCACCTGGCCTGTAGGGAGAAGGGGGGAAGTTATTCCTGAGTTGCTATAGCAGCTGCTGGCAGGGGCCAGCCTTGGCCTGGCCTGGGTAGGGGACAAGGAAGGCAGTTTGCCTGCGGCAAGTGGCAAACGGCCCACTTGCCCCCAGTCTGGGAGTGGGGATGGAGGGCTTGGCTGGCAAGCACTCATGCCAGGACCCACCCGGCCAACTTACCATGGTCCCTGGGCACCTGTGTGTGCATGACCCCTTAGCTGAGAGTGGGCAGTACACAGCCCCTTGGTAGAGTGCATTCTTTCTCTAAAATGTTACAAATTCTTACAAAAAGCCTCTCTGTCCTTGTTCTGCAGGACCAGCAGTTGCACACAGGGTGGGAGGGAGTGGGGCATAACTCTTGTTGTGAGTCGGGTGGTGGGCTGTTGTGTGGTGGAGGGACATGAGGTTTGGTGTTTCTTGTAAACTGTCCACAGTATACATGCTCTTGGGATAGCACTATGGGTCCAGGATCCATTGGCAGCTACCCAGATGCCCTACTGCAGGGGGTGGAGGAGGAGGTGGTCAGAGATTGTGCCAAGGACACAGTGCCCTGGCTGCCACTGCCAGGGAGAGTAAAGAATGTCCATGACATGTTGGCCACTGGTTCCTAGGAGAGAACAGGCCCTGCCAGCCTAAGGCTGCCCCTGGAGTCCCCTGCCAGCCTGAGGCTGCCTGCCCCCCGCCCTCCCCCCCGGCTCTGACAGCCCAGGGCTTGCACCGGGCATGCTGCATTGGAGGCTGGAGCTCCCTCTGGCTGGTGGAGGGTAGCTGAGCAGGGCAGGAACAGCTCTGAACTTGACTGCTCCTGCTGGGTGCAAATCTGCACCAGGCTGGGTGCATTTGTAGACCCATTCCCGGCTAAAGCTTAATGTACCTAAATTTACGGTATGGTAAGATTCTGGCATATTAATTGCAAATGTAAATGTGTCCCCAGCGTCCTTGTTCTATGACAGGAGCTTATGAAGCCCTAGGTCTTTTAATTGGGTCAGTCAGCATGCTGGTGCTGCCCAAATGCTACACACTTTGGCTGTTGTGGTTCCCCAGCCTGCAGCCTAGCATTGTAGCCTGAAGCCACAATTTCTGGAAACTTGGACTCCCTTAGAGCCAATCAAGAGACCTGGCAGGAAATCAGACACGTTTCTTATTGAATATTCCTGCACTTCATTGAAAATTCTGTAGTACCTGAAAGCTTGTTTCTGTCCCTCCCAACTTGAACAGTGGTGAAAGAACATTTTTTTTCTGAGGAAAAAATCTTGTGTTGTAAAACTCCTGACCAGTTCTAACTAGAAATTCATAGAAACCTAGCTTTCTTTTCTCTTGCAACAGTTTTCATTATAGCTGCTTCTTTCCATCATGCCTTATGTCTAATTGATACCTCTTTGGCATATCTGTCTGGAACCAAGTTAACTCAGCATTTATATGAATGTTGCTGATCCACTGACTGCAATTAGGTTAATAATGCTAATGTCAGTGTGCTGAGCTAGACACATGGCTCTATGGGAAAACTCCACCCTGTGAATCACTAACGCACTGTGCTTGTGCTGTAGCTTACCCCGGAGGACAAACAGGCATTCATGTGTTCAGAATGAATCATCCCCCTGTTATCCCCAGTCAGTTACTTACTCATAAAGCACTATCAGGTGCTCATCAGGATTATGATAATCCTATTTTTAATTATTATTATTTTGAAATGAGTAGCAGTTGGAGAGTTGAGAGCAAGGTAATAGCATTTGATATGTCTTCCAATGGCTGCAGGCTCTCATTAATTAACAGCTGTTACAAGTACTGGAAAGTATGGTGTCGTATCTATTGCTGTGAAACAAAAAGGATAAATAACTAGAGCTTGCTTACTTCACCAAATTAATCCTTAATCATACCATGATCCCATTCATCAAGAAAACTTGTGGCAATAAGCATGGCTTATCTAAGGTGAGCTAGGCCAGTCCATATTCTGTTAGCACTGCACTGCACTATTAGTGTGACATAATCTAATACAGAAATCATAAAACTACAGACTGCCAATTAAACTACTTGTAAAGAAAACCCTGAGAAGGAAGGAAGGGGTATGTGATGGGATTTTTTATTTTAAACTACTCATTTTATTTATTCCCCCCCCAACCATATTTAATGCAACATTTGCTTTGAAAAAAATGGTACTGAAAGTGATTGCGCTCATTTGCACTTTAAGAGACTGATTTGCTTAGGATTTATGGATCAGAATGGTGGCTATTAGAAAGGTCTCTGATGTTTTATACAACAAGAAAGTGTCATTGTATGAATACATAAATAGCTCTTCTCTGCTTCCAGTGGCAATGGACAGAATAGTATGAAATGTCTTACTTTTCTTAGGAGCTATCTTTGATGCAGTACCAGCAGCCAGAAAATGGAATGGTTAGCCATATGTCGTGCCTCCAAATTAAACTGCACCCAAATCCGTAACTTGTTAAAATATAGCATATACAAATAATTGAGTACCAGTTGCATTTTTCGGAAAGTATTGTCCCTTTTTCTGTCTAAGATGAAGTGCATTAATGTGCATTGGCAAACAAAGTGAACAAGGCAGATAAAATATGTGACAGCCAGAAACAGATAAGAAAAATGGGAATTGTCTAGCTGAAAATGGGACAGTTGGCATATATGAAGGTAGAGATGGAGAGCATTGTTATAAAAGTGCATTGTGGTAATGAAAACACCAGTAAGTAAAGAAAAAAATTCAATGGTTTTGATCATGCTGAGTCTGTGAACCACAAGATTTCAGTAAAAAGGCTATAAGCTATTTCTTCAGAGTTTGACCCAGTCATTTTAATTTGCTCCTGCAAGAATAGTGCTGAGGAAGTGGTATATCTAAAGAAAAGGAGGAAATCAACATGTCCTATAGAAATACCTCCGGTGTAGTGTATTCTGTTAAATAAGCAACTAATTCTTTCTCTGACTTCAAACTTGCTTATTTACTGAGGCTGTGAGGAAGGGAATTTCTATTGTTGTCAGGACTTTTTTCAAAATTTGGAAAGCAGAAAAAGAATTGGAGCACAACAGTTGCATGAGTAATCATGGTTTAGTTGCAACAGCTGTTTCACAAAGGATTTAGGCAGATCTTTGTTACAGAGATGGCACTGATTAGCAGAGGATGCTAACAACATTCCCCGCAGTAAGCACAGATACTAAGAGACTATATGGATCTGAGGAGAATTCAGTAGTGATACAAAACACTAACTCAGCTTCCCTCTGAGCTACCTTCAGATAAAAAAAAATGTATAGTTTAGTATAAAACTACAAGACATAAAAGGCCAGGTTAACCATCTATGGGCTCTGAGAAATTCCCAGAAATCATAGAGTCTGTTCCAGTGGTCCCACTCCAACTTCTCACAGCTCCTGCTATGGGACACAGGTAGTAGAAAGATGGTATGTAATGTATTGCTGTAATAGCGCAATTCCTTTCTGGCATCATCTCCCTGTGGAGCCTCACCTGGTGATAGGTAAGGTGAGTCTGATTTTTTCTGCGGCTGGCCCTGCTGTTAATTACTTGCAGATTCAGAAGAGTTCAAATGTTGAATTAACTCACATGTGACCCAAAGGGCTTCACTGCGCACAAACGTGACTGTGGCATTTTTTGACAAACGTATAAATGTTGCAAGAGCATGTTACAGTGGATTCCATTGACTTTGATACTGTCCAAAAGTTCAATACCAAAACTTATAAATCCTGTAAAAAAAATAAAATAGAAATAAATGTATCCTAGTAAAACATTAAATAAAGCATCTGAGCATTTTTTTTAAATAAGGAAATGAGGTAAATCATATTTCTTATTATATAGTACTAGCTGCAACAGCCTCAAGTTGCAACAGCAGAAATTTAGGTTGGAGATTAGGAGGAACTTTCTGATTATGAGAGTGGCCAGGTATAGGGACAAGCTGCCTAGAGAAGTTGTGGACTCTCCATGTTTGGAAACTTTCAAAAGCAGGTTAGGCAGACACTTGGCTGGAAAGGTTTAGTCAGGGATAATCCTGCCTTGGGGTCCCTTCCAGCCCTACTTTCCTATGATCCTAATGGAGATGCTTGAAACACACTGGCATGATCTTTTTTTTCTCTGAAAAAAGCATAAATTTTATCCCAAGAATTTTTTTTGTAGAAAAAAAATCAGAGTTAGTTGCTAAATATATGGCGCACGCATACATATGTGTACATTTATTTGTATATTTTAGGTACACACACACATAAAACACAGGCATGAACAAAACATATGTACACTACATATACATACTACATAAAGCAAGATTTATGACATCAACAAGTTAGAAATTACTACAAAAACTTTCCATTTTATGCATTGTTTAGCCTTTAAATCTGAAATTGAATGTGCATTTTAGACATTTGACATTTGTAATTTGCAGCTAAAATGCTACATATGATATTTAATCCCATAACACATGAATGAAAAGACAACATGCTGTGTCAATTAAGGCCACCTGCTTAATATATGAAACTATAAGAGCCCTTCTTATCCTGAGTAATTCACTTCAGTTGTGAACCAAAAATATCTTTTATAAAAAATCTGGAGTTTTGGCATAGTCCTAGATTTGCGTGCAGAATAAGATAACAAAAGCCAGAAATGTTTTACAGTATTTCAGTGGGGGCATCTACAAGTGCAATTAATGCAACATGATAAGCTCTGGCTCAGTTTGCACTGGAGTTAACTGCTCCAGGGTGCAGAGTCTGCACATGCACCCAGGACAGCAGCAGTTTGAGCCATGGTGGAGCAGCCCTGAACTGGTAGCAGGCTCAGGGGGCCAGCCCCAGGCTTCAGGTGGTGGTGTCAGGCAGTGGAGGGACTGCCTGGGACATAAGGGTGCTAAAGTGTGCAGACCTGCAGTCCCTGCACTTTAGCTTCCTCCTACTAGCCCCTGTCACTTTCTACACATACTTCTTGGTGGAGTAAATAACTGCAAAGTAAGATAGTCATAGCACTGTTTGTGAAAGTACTATCTTACGGCAGAAATAATTAATTTACTGCACCCTAATACCGGTGCACATGTAGACGGTGAATGCTTTACTGCAGAGCTAATTAGTCAACTCCACACTAAAGCACATGTGTAGATGCACACAATGTGTGTTATCTTTGAAAACCTTTTTATTTTCTCAATAATAATGTTCAACTAAATCACTTAATATTGAAAAAGCATGCACTATCAGGGATATCCTTAAAAAGTGGACCAACTCAGGTTCTTTCCATTGGGACCATAATCTGCTGTATCAAGTTAGCTCCAATTCTGGGGCTGCAGATGGGATTAAAGAGCCTGGGAGACATCATTCTCCTCCTGTGACTTACAGTGGTCAGCCGAATATAGTTCTTAGAGTCATTAGTGTCTGTGTTCATATATATATATATATAATATGAATTCATTAACTGTAAAGCTGCTGATGCCTTGAACAAACACTGATTTGATTATGGGAATGTTTTGAAACTGATTTGAAATAAATGGAATGTTTTAACTAATATTATAGGGCATTAGATGGGGCCTGATTTCTGCTGCTTGTGAGACCAGCAGATGCACAAGGTGATATATCTGTTCTATTTCTACAATGAGGAACGCTGAAGGGAAATAAACCTTGATCTAAAAGTCCATAATTATCATACTATAACCCTTAATCAATGACATGCTGAGCTTCCCTAACCTGCAATTTCTGTTATGAAGGATAGGGTGGAGGTACCTCACAGGACTCAGGCCTAAGAATTTTGAATTAGCATTTTGTAAGGATTCTATGTTTTATCCTTTTTTCATTCTTCAAGTTCCAGTAGCAAGACATATGTGACTCATTGCATCTTGGAATAGGCTCCTGGAAAAACAGCTCTTTGGATCACATGAAAGAGTGTGTTTTTTAAGAATAATACCATGTGGAGGGAGGAACTTTTCTCTACTTTATTCAGTACACTGTTAGGTCACATGGGCTCTGGCTGCATTTCATTATGAACTCCCACTTCTCCATATCATAGCACTTTAAGGCTTCCATGTGGACATTGTAAACATTATTGTAAAAGTTCTAGGTATTGAAACATTAAACTTTATTCATTAAGCAAAGCATCCAGGATGGCAGAATTCAACTTTCTTTCCCTCTCTCCCCGTCTCCCTTTGCATTCTATGTGAAGATCTGAATTTAAAGATACCTAGATCTTCTGAAGGAAGCTCACATACATGACAGCTGCAAAATTCTTGCGATGTGACTGAAGCAGGGACTGGCTATGGAGAAAAGGAATGGTGGGTCACATCTAAAACATACTTTATTAATAGAAAAAGTCCATGAAGCTATAGGGAATTAGAAAATGACAATGCTGGTAATTAGGAAAACAGTGATGAGGCGTGGAGTTGTTCAAATACTAAATGGGTATTTTGAGTGCAGAATGTTCTTTGAGTCAATTTTGTATGAACTTGGCTTCTTGCTCACAGACTGGGGAAACCTTCCCTAAAATAAATGCAAAAGTAATAATATTCAGGTAGAACATTAGGAGCAAATGCTAAGGGAGTTAAAAAGCGTGGAACCTTTTTAAAATGCATTTTTATTTTTTCCCATGCCTATTTCCTTTTTCACTTTTTGACCTATGGCACATTATTCAGCCAGGAAGGTTATGCTTGAGAAGGGAACAGATGCCATTGCAGAGAGTCATATTATTTGCATGTCAGAAAACTGATTACCTTACAGATGTCAAGAGTGTTTAATGTACCCTGCTTCTCTTTTACTTCCTAGCAGAAAATGAATGCTGTTCAATTTTCTAACATCAGTTCAGAATCTCACAGTAAAATATTCTTGTTACATTTTAAAGTTATGCTTCATCTCATTTTCTGTTAATTTAGGAATAGGATCTGCACATATGAAACTGCATATCTATAGACATCAGTAGAGATAAGAGGCAGTAAAACAACCAGAATGTTTACCACAGTGGTATTCGGGAATATAGTTTGATTTACTTTGCAGTCAAAGGTGTTGGGTTTTTTTACAATGACTAACAAATATGCTGAAGATCTTTTATCTTCCTGCGCATTGTTTTTACAATACGTATTTGATTTAAATGTGTCAGGCATTTTGATGAATATAAATAATATAGAACAGTGTTTTATCACAAGGGACAATACTGTATATTTGTTTAGTGTCTTGCCATGTGTGAAATGAGTTTGATGATCTCAGTTTATTTCCCATCAGACTGGTGTCCTCCTTGTTAATCTATGACTGCAGAATGCCACCGTACTGGTATTTCCATCACAAAGGCCAAAGGCTGAAAGAGAATCAAGACCAAGATACCCCTGACTCTGAGAATTGCACTCATGTATCAATTCAGCTCAAAATTTAGCAGACCATAACACATTGTTTCCTTTTAAAAGTTGCTATTCTGACTCCAGAAACTTTTATATATCTGATATTTTGTCTAGCATGAGCTATCTGGAATCATCTCTGCCACAGCCCTGACAAATGAGGAAGGTGCCAATAACAACTAGAAGAGAAAAAAAACAACAACAGAGAATGTAACTTCCTTGAGATGCTTCACAGATTTGCTACTAGCACATCGAGGCCTCATTCAACCCTCCTTGTACGCACTGGCAAATAATTCCCTCGAATGTAAGTTCTTGTATGAAAGAAACTGCTGTAAGGAAGGGGGTGGGGGAAGTAGACTATTTCAGTAGCTTCTGGTAGCTGAAGAGTAAATTAATCTTACTTTTTTAATAATTAAAACAAAGCATATACATGAGTGCCATGGCCTTTTAAAATTCATATATTAGACAATAAAGCATTTGAACTGGTTAAAGAAAAAAAAACACACAACCCTGATACACCAAAGAAACAACATAGTAATGAATTAAAAGCGGGCAGGGGCAGGGGTTGTATTTTTTTTTTTTTAATGATGAAAAATGCATCTCATTTTTTTAACAGACTAGTAAACATTTTTTTCATTTTAATTTTTTTTGTAAAAATTGATACTTCCCCCCAACCCCGACATGATTACAAACTATTTTATTTCTTTTCTTTTTGACTACCTCTATTAATCATAAATTAAGTAGCCATGCATAATATGGTTTTCAAGATTTTATTTTAATTGAATCAAGCAGACACCAAGAAGTAATCAAAATGACAAGAAAAATAGTGAAATTGTTCCTATTGTGTTTCAGGAAAATCATTATAAGCAAGAAAGAAGCAAACACAAGTGGCATGGTTTCAGCTGTATTTGGAGAATCTATGAGGAAGATCAGGGAAAGTGTGGCTCACTTACTGAACTGGGGAGGTAACCTAGTGACATGATGTGGAAAAGGCTGAAGTGCTCAATGCCTTTTAACTTGAGACTTCACAGGCAAGGTCAGGTCCCAGACTACTGCACATGGCAGCACAGTTTGGGGAGGAAATTAGCACCTAACGGTAGTAAAACAGGATAGGGCATATTTAGGAAAGCTGGACATGTATAAGTCCATGGGACTGGGTGCACCTAAAGGTGCTGAAGGAGTTGGCCAATGTGATTGCAGAGACAGGTTCCCAAGAGCTGCTCTAATTAAAGCTCCCCCACACGCCCTTCAGTTCTATGAATACTGAAAATGAAATTCTGAATATTGAATAAATGATTGTTTTGCTTTGATATAGGTGAAAGTAATTTTCCTCAGACATTTGAATGAGCAAAATTTTGTTTGCAAAATGAGCCAGTAGAAAATATATGTTGCAACAATAATTACAACATATAATAGTTCTGATGCTTTTCATCACAATGGGCTGGTAACGCATAGGAATGGAAAACAATGCCATTTGGATGAACTATTGTAGAATGAGGTTCTGATTCCATGTAATACCTAAGTAAATGTGTAACTTTAAGGGTAGCACTCTTGACTTTAATGAGGCTACTCAAGTACTTGAAGTTAAGCATATGCTTAAGAATTTCGAAATGAGGGTCTGAAATAAAAAGTTCTAGTTCTAGTTGGTCTCCTTTAAATTTCAAACAGCTCCTGGAGTTGCTCACGTTCTCCATTTTTAATTATTCAGTAGCAGAGGTCCACTCCCTGAACTTGCAAGTTGGGATACTAATACATAGACCTGCGCTTGTGAACAAGATGGGGAACGTCCCGTTCATCTTAAAGTGAAATTCAGAAGCTTTCATTGTGCCCATGAACATCCTGTTTAATAGTCACACTAGCTGTGATCACTCCTGGAAACTTATATCCAGTCAGCTGTGCACACAGTTCCTGTGCTTTAAATATGGTTTACTCTGGTACAATGCTTGATGGACAGAGCTGAGTGACTAGCTTTTATGAGACTTAACTTTTTTTTCTCTCTCTCCCTAGAGATTCTGTAATAGTTGAAAGAAAAGATATCTTAGTTTAGTTTTGTTTTCTATTTTTAAATGCATGCAAGTCTGAAGAATACATAATAAGATTATGTATGTTTCTTCACAAGAATGGAATATGTTAACATTTAATATATACTGAAATGCTGATCATCTGCCCTAAGAAATTGCTCAAAGTTCATTGTGCCTCAGACAATTCTTCTTTTGCCAGTAGCATGCAAGAGGCAAAGGAGGAAGATTTCAACTACTTGGAAAAAATGAAAAGTTCACTGCTTGTCATACTCTTCTGTACACCAATGTGCTAGTAATTTGCCTTAAAGCTTTCAAAATACCAATATTGGGCAAGAAACATACAAATCAGTTTTAAGAGATTAATCATGTGTCTTAAGGAAAACACATGTTTTGGAAGCAAACCTTAATTTTGCTTTAGAATGCTTAGAATCAAGGCATCTGATAACAAAAGTATATTTTTAGTAGCTCTGCAAAAATGAAATATTAAAGCTGGTTATTTTCAGCATTACTGCTGCTATGTTCAGCAGTCCTGCTGCTATGAGAGAAAAAGAGCCAACAAAGCTATCTTGTCAAATTGGCCTACATGTTCTGTTCACCATGGGTTTTTTATTTTGTCTCCACATCCTTTACAGAATGTGGCACATCAAAGAAGGTAAATGTATGTACAGGATGGGAAATAAGGGTATTGAGAGAATCTTTTGTCATGTTTCCTTTCCTGAGATCCAGAGATAAAGTTAATTCAGGGATTCTTTATGGGAGGCAATTTGAAAACATGCCTATTGTATAACAAATCCTCTGCTCTTCTTTCTTTCTAGTTACATTTCTATCAGATTTTCTTCTTCCTCCCGAAGTTGAAAATTCTGATTAATATTGTCAAGTGTTTCCTACCATTCTCTCTGAATTAAAAAATTATCATCATTAATCGTTTAACTGACTACTCAGCAAATCTGAGTAAAGATAATCACCTGCAAATGACAATATTCAGGGTCAGGTTTCTTCAGTAAATTTCATTGATGTTGAAAGGCCACACAATCACTTTTATGTGACGACACAACCTAGAAAACGTCAGAGAAATCAAATGGCTGTATGATATTGTTTAATTCTTTAAAGTGGAAATAGTGTGCATATGAATTGTGCTATTCATAATAAGGGAGTGCATGCCCTGCTGAATTCTCTAGTAAGGGCACAAGTATGTACTACATATTCTGTGACAAGATTTCCTACTGATCTCAACAAGAAATTGTATCATGATAAATCAACCAGTAAAATATTAATTGTCTAAATCATAAATACTAATACATGTTTTGTGCTTTGGATAAAGTTACATTTTCAATCTCAGTGGTCTTTAATAGCATTTTTTTTTTCTCTAGAAAGAAAGTGGCTCACTTTTTTGTTAAATGTGTTATCTTCTAAGGATTATCCACCTGCAGTGGTGCTGATACTTAACTGTAGTTGATATTTTAGGACCTATTTTAAAGCTCTGTGAAGTCCATGAACCAGTTTTTCACCAAATTCAGTGGGATTTATATCAAGCAACTACTGCTTGGAATTTTTTGGGTAATGATATTAAATTCTCTGGAGATTAATGTCTAGACACTTGAGAGATTCATATGGAAGAGACTTTACCTTAATACATAACCCTAAGACTTCATTCAAATATGATGTGTCTAGATCCCTCCACAAGATCTAACCAATGATTTTAATGTCTGTCTTATCTCTTGTCCTATTCAATATTTTAATAGTTAATTATTTCCTAAAATGGGTTTCCTTGTAGAAATCTTATGGGTACTTTAAATATGAACAGATGATTTGTGAATCAGTTCTAAGGGAACTCATTTTACAGTTTGGATGTGAAAGCTCTGAAATATAATGAAATATCAAAATATAAGAAGATGACTTTCATTTTTCAAATTCCACTTTTGGTACAAGTAATGAATGAGAGCACAGTGGATAAAATATTTAATTTATCACTTGAAAGAGTTGTTTCTGCAGCCCTGACATTATCTCTGTTATCGATTAGCATTTCTGTATTGCACTCTGTCAAGCCGGGCAGACCTTTGACCAGCTGTAAAGAGGCTGTTGTGCATATCTCCACGTGCACACTCATCCACTCTTAGCCTACAGGAATGGCCTTGCCTTTGTCAGAGCTTTCACAAAAAGAAACTAAAATTAAACCAAGCACATGACTCACTAAAAATATAGCCTGTAATAAAATGGCTGATCTTTATTAGATAGACAAGGATACTGGGAAACAGACAATTATCTCCTTCAGAATTCACCAGCAAGTCTGTTTTCCTTCTGCACTATTGGGCTTATTGACTGGAAAGCTTACAAAATACATTTTCTTTTTTTTTAATAATTCCTGAATATTTGGCAATTGTATATGAGCTGATGCTTGGAAAAAATAGGCTCATAAAATTCATACTGAAATAAAAAAAATATGTGTCCAATTAAACCAGAATGTCAGTAAATAGTAAATATGAATGTCTGTAAATAGTAGACATTAAAATGCTGTCAATGAACAGGAATGATGTCCTCCTTGTTAATTTATGTACACAAATAATAGTCTTTGTGTATTTAATGAAGAGATAAATACTATTGGATTATAGGCTGTTTTTGATTAAAGCTGTCTGCATTAAAGCTTCACATGAGAAGTATGTTTGTATTTGGTTATACTCTGAATGGCTGTACAATTCTACCATGTTCATACTTGTCTGTATTTACTATGTATGCAAACAATGTTTTGTTTACAAAACATTTTAGGAATTGCTATTTTTTATGTAATACCCATATCCAGGTAAAGATGTCTGAACATTAATGAGAGTGTGTTTTTTATTATGCACTCTTCACTATTTATTAGTCATTGTTCAGTATCCTTCATTTATTTTTTCCCTTGTTAAAAAGAGGTTTCAGTCATCCAAATCATGAACAGAAGCAATCCCTGAATGGATAGTAAAGAATGGCTGAAACATGAATCTATTGATTAAGAATTAAAAAATGGAAATCTGATTAATGCCCTGAG
>NW_005842092.1:2485224-2494001 GCF_000455745.1 Alligator sinensis | reverse complement strand
GAACTAATTTGGTATGTTTTTGATAAGATGGTATGTTAGGCTAGTGAAGATCATTTTATGCATGGAATGGTCATGTTTTGATTTCTGGAAGGCATATGACAGTAAAATATGATATTTTGATTTGATTTAAAAAAGAACGGAAGAATGAGCAATAGTAATCAATATGACACACACTAACTGGATTAGAAGCTGGATAAGTGAGATAGTCACGAAGTGTGACTACATATAATAATCATTGAAGGGGTATGTTTCCCATGCAGTCCCAGAAAAATTGGTCCTCAGTCACATCTATTTAATATTCCTATCAACAACCTGCAAAATTGTGAAATATTCACTGATAAAATCTGTAACTGACTCTATGATCTTTGTAGTAGAGTTGGAGAGTTGTTGTAGCCATGATGGTCCACGAAATGTCTGAAAGACAAGGACTTTTTGTGACATCCCAACTGCATAGGCGGAAGAAGTGTTGGATAAATACTTAGGAATAGTTCCTGTGTCTGCTTTTCTTTTAGACCTCCCCTCTCAACCCTATTTGCAAACTGGAATTCATATTGACTGAATGCAAACAGGAATACATAGACAATCATGCCTTATCCCACAGAGATATACACAATGAAGATAATGATGAATAGCAATGAATTAGGTGATGCCCAAACATATGGTCAGACCACTGATACAATGCAATCTACACTGCTCAGTAAGGTAGGTACAAGTAAATAATATAAGTTTTAATATGGCTACATGCAAAGATTAGAGGTCATCCGGACAGTATTGGAGCCTCTATCATGACTTCATAGCATACACAGTTTTCTAAACACTATACCATAAGTCAGGCATTATTCAGCCAGCTTTCCAGGACTCCTTTTTAAGACTTAGGAACTGTCCCTTGCATTCAGTAGTCAATAGAAAGAACCTGGACCTGCTCCCTTAAAATCTAGTATTCATCTGACTGGGCATGTTTACACATGCATTTGATACAAAATCAGTTTACTTGCAAGTAAACTACTCGCAAGTAAATGCTCCAAGGCCGGTGTCTACATATGAAGAAACTAGGGAGCAGATTTGCTGCTTTTAGCACCAAACTTCCTGCAGTCCTTCAATGGGCCCCTGCCACCAGCAGGGGGAGCTCCAGGCTCCAGCTGCAATTGCCAGCAGCCCTCTTGAAAAACCAGCCCTGCTCTCTGCTCCTTGGCCAACAACTTTGATGGCCAGGAGCAGTCTGCAAAGTGCAAGGGCAGCACATGGCAATGCTCTCCTCACAACTCTGCTTCCCTGTGCCATGGCTGCTCCAGCCCCTGCCCCTGGCAGTGACAACCAGTGCCCTGGGCTCCTGCTGGCCACTGCCTTGGCCCTGCTGGTCCACCGTGCCAACCACTGGCTGGTCTATGGCCATCTGGCCCCTCCTGGCTCCTCCCAATGCACAGCAATCACTTGCCCAGCCACAGTACACCTTCCCAGGGTTGCCACCACTGTGTAGCTGCTATCTGGACTTTGTCCCTGCTGGGGTCCAGCCAGCCAGACACTGATGACAGGCTCCTGGATGCCACCACCAGGGCCGCCCCTGCTCTCCTGGGCCTCTAGCCCTGCCACCTCTGGGCCCAATGGCAGAGCCAAGACTGGTGTCTGCCCACTCTCCAGAACACCTGGGATGACAAGCAGTGGCTGGAGGTATTCCAGATAACCTGGGCCACCTTCTGGAGCATCCTGGAGCAGCTCTAGCCACATCTGGAAAAGCAGGAAACCGCCATATGGCTACACCTCCCTGCAGACACCTGGCTGGCCCTCACCCTGCTGAAGCTGGCCATACCCACCAGCCTCTGCTACATAGCTCATCTCTTTGGGATGGGTAAGGCCACCCTCAGGGAAGCTGTCCTGGAGGTGTGTGGTGCCCTCCAGGATGTGCTGTGGTATACGATGCTCCATGTGCATGATCCCTTTGCAGTAATGGGGTTGCATGCCCTGAGATTCTCCCATTGCATCAGGCCCTGGATGGGACCCACATCCCTGCCACCTACCCACACCATAGGGACCAGCCCTACTATAGCCAGAGGGGCTTTCATTCCATGGTGCTCCAGGCCATTGTGTACCACCGAGGTGCCTTCACGCATGCAAGTGTCAGCTGGCCAGGAAGTACCCACAGTGCCCACATGTTCTGTAACTTCACTCTGTCAGGCTTGGCGGAGAGTTAGTGCTTAATGCTGGGGGTGCCAGACTTGCAGCTGGGCACCATGGTGGATCCACCCCTCCTCATCAGGGACCTCACATACCTACTCCTGCCCTGGCTCATGTGGCCCTACACCAGATAACTGGACCCCCACCAGACCCACTTAACCACTGCCTGGGTTAGACCTGCACCCTGGTGGAGTTCACCTTTGGCCATCTGAAAAGACACTAACATACCCACACTGCCCACCTTGAGTTCACCAAGGACAGCCTCCTCCAGGTCATCATCACAGCCTTCATGCTACATAACATCTGTGAGGCCTGGGGGAGCTCTTCCATAAAGCCTGGGTGGAAGAGGTGCAGCAGGCAGAGGATGCCTGGCAGAGGCAGCACCACCTGGGCCTCTGAATGGCTTTCCTGTGCTGCTGGGCCTGGGAAGTTTTCTGAAGTGCCCAGCACAGGGTTATGGTATGGCACTGGCAGCCTCATGCCAGAGGCAATGCCCTGCAGCACCCACAGGTTCTGGGCAGGCTGCTGGGGGTGGACTACAGGCATGTGGAGCTGGCCCCGGCAACCAGAAGCTGCCTGAAGCTGAGCCTGGGGGTTAGCAGGCCTGCCAGGAGACTGCAGCAGCCTGCAGACCTGGATGGTATGAGCCTCACAGTTGTGTGTCATTGTGGTGCCAGGCAGCAGTGCCAGAGTGCAGCCAGGCTGGTGAGGCATGCCTGAGGCTTGCCCAGAGGGACACAAGGATTGGAGTAACCTCAGTCTTCCCCAGGGCTCAAAATGCCTGTACTTTTAAGGGCCTGAGATGGGCTCCATAGAGGCAGCCCAGCCCTGGGGCAGGAAGAGCTCCCAGCACAGAGCCCTGGGGCTAGCTTCAGGCTGGCCCCTTAGTGGTAGGGCTGACTTGGGAGCAGATTTGCACCTGGGTCATGTCTACACATGCGTAACTGCACAGTAACTAATCATAATTCATTTACTCACAATTAGCCATGTTTATATTCAGTGAGTGAGTGCCCATGTAGATGCATGTACTTACTGAGCAGTAAACTAGGCTACTGTGCAGTTAAACATCTTATGTAGACGTGCCCAGTGAGGCATACATGTACTCCAACTTATTTCTTTTTTCTAACCCTACATATCTCTGTCTTTCGGCTGCCCAGATGGCCTGATTCAAAATGAGTATTGGAAAGGGGTCTGGATAATGTCTATCTTGTGGCATAATGACTGCAGCACTGGGCTGTGAAGTCAAAGAAATGTCAGTGAATAGGGCCTAGAATATAGGTCTCCTGTTTCCTGGGTGAGTTCCCTAACTGTTCAGTTATTTGGGCTAAAATATGGGTGGGCCCTCCTCTTTTAACACCTGCTAGTTATGGTTTCTGGCCAGCTATGTTTTCATGGTATGGGTATACATCGAGAATAGTCATGCACATGTAGCTCTGTCTACATGTCCATATTTACGCATCCTCATTGCAGGAGAAATAGAATTGCTACCATGGTGACTAAAATCAAAATTGGCATCACCTCTTTTAAGAAATCGAGGATGGAGCTATGCTTATTTTTCATGAAAAACAAGCAGACTTATACTTTTGACTTCTGTTCAGCTATGTGTACATGGACCCTTGTGAGTCAATGTGTGGGTGTAGCTGGTATCATTCTGGTGTTTTCAGTTTTTATGGGGGAATTCTAGAATTCTTTTAATGCTTATAATACCATAAAGGAACCAGGACAGTTGTCTTCCTAAAAAAGCAGTTCTCTCCTCCTCCCCAAATACGTGCACAAGCTGAAGTTTATTAAAAGCTATTTATTTTTACTGCAATTTTGAATAACCCATTTGCAGTTTGCCATATAAAATATTTTTTCTGACCTCTAATAGTAAGATTAGAGACTCAAGGCAATAAAACAATCATTTGTATAATTAGAACTGTTAAGTAACTAATTATTTACAGAACTTTGTGTGGCCTTAAAAACCCCACCTTAAGATAAAAGGGCACCTCCAAAGTGAAAATTTGATTTACAGCCTCTCTAAATTTTTCACATTCAGAATGTATTACAACTGCATCACTTAGGATCACTTGTAGTATATTAAGTTGTTTCACATAAGCCAATAACTGTGAACCGGTATTTCACAGTGTGCTGCCTGGAATGTCACCAGTGGAATGCAATGCTAATATCTAAAGCAGCTCTGAAAGCCTTTTTCCAGATTTAGAGCTAGATTGTGTGGTTTTTGGCACAAGCCTTGGACACACCACTCACAAGAGTAGCTTTGGGAAACGTTACCTAGTTATATAGCCCTGAATCACCTTATTCTACCAGACTCAACCGTAATAATTCTACGCCGGCCTAACAGCTTAGCCACACTAACAAAAAGATAAAACAGGGTGCAGGTCTGTTTCTTCAACCTTTCCTATCTAGTTATTTCAGTAAGAAAGCATGCAATAACCACTCAAGAATTATATAGGCAGGTAAGGCAATAACGAGGGTTGTAGAATCTTTTGCTTCCCACAGCAGGCATGTAGCCTAAGTCACAATGGAGAATTTAAGACTCATTTTCCTAAGGATATCTATCCCTGATTTATCTTACAAAACAACCACTATTAAATTATCTACCAGCAGCTCTGTGCTTGAGTTAGTAAAATAAGTACATTTATTATTATTTTTATTTGGTGAGCTTTTTTTCTCTCTCTTTCTCTCAGCAAAGTTCTATTCCTGGTGTGATCCCCAGAATAACAGGAAATGAAAACCCACTGAAAGGATATCTTTCAGGATATTCATAACAGTCAGCATCTTTTCTCTCTTGTTTTGTTTACTTTATTCTGCACTGAAACGTATATCTTGGGTTTTTCCTCCTTCACATTACTGAAGCTATTTCTGGCCTTTGATGCAGATGCATCCAGTAAGAATACCAGGAATAAAATCACAAGCACATAATTTTTCTTTATTAACACGGTCACTGCTGTTAGAAAATGAATTTGGCTCTGGAGTAGGTTGGGAATGAAGCTATGCTTATTTTTTTCATGAGAAACAAGCAGACGATACTTTTCAGACTCCTCAGAAATAACTTGATTCCTGGACAAGGCACTTGAGGTATCAATCAGCAGTATACAGACAGAATGCAAAATAGAACATTTTTCATGAATAATAGAGGTGTATCAGTAGTGAATAACTTTTCCCTGCCTCTATTCTACCTCCACACAATGATAGGCTACAACATGATAAAAATATACACATATAACAGATAATAGAAAACTTATTGCTACTGATTAATGATGATCCCTGCTAAAGTCCATGGATCTCTACTTGGGAACAATGATGTACTTACATTATTTTATTGCAAGATTATGTCATTATTAGTAATGGTTGCTATTTCCCTCATGAATTAACCCAGACTGATGTAAGTACATTTTAGTATTGTTCTAGCATTTTCCTTTCCACTTCCTCCCCTCAGCATCAGCTGAAAAGGCTACCTGTTATCCTCATAGCTCTCTACACAAAAATAGTTTTATTAATATTGCCTTCATATTGAGAATATTTCTTCTGTGCCATAGGATATTGTTACCTTTGTTTGCAGTCTTATCAACTTGGTTTTATTAGATTAGCATGACAATGGTGCTTTAGAAATATAGCTTTGTAATTTATTGATGATCAATTTCTCAGTACCTTAAGAACAACATGCTTGTTACCATGGATATGTGCCACGCTGTAGTTTTGAGTTCCCTTCAACTGAATATTCCAAGCTGATTTAATTGCTCTCCCACCCTCTAATTCCAGTGTGTTAATTTCAGTGAGAGCCCAAGGAAGCGATTGCATATCTGCCTTTGTTCAACAAAGAATTTCATTCTCTCCTTATCAAGCTCTATCTCATTTTTTATCAGTGTGGTTACTAAGTGACACACAGTAACACAGTACCCAGGTTTCCAATCTTTAAAACTGTACATCAACCCCAAATCCATTGGTGCTTGGTTACAAACCAGTTCCAGCTGGTCTTCAGAAACTCAGTAACAAACCAGTTTCAAATGGTCTTCAGTAACACATCGCAAAGATGTCCGCATCACCTGAGCTATGATAGCAACTGACAAATGCTGTGCCACTTACCAAGTCATCTGATTAGTTATGTCACTCAAACTGGCTCCCAAAAAATGACTGCAGCAGAAGCAATGTTAATGGAAGATCAATGTCAAGGCTCTCAAGGAGCCAACTGAGTGAGACCTCTTCCATTGGTGCCTCAATAAAAAACTGGCAAATTCCAATCAACAACAATGGGAGAATGTCAGCAGTGCTTGGGGTGACTTCAAGTCCACCATCATCAGCACCTGTGAAGACACACTTAGATTCTCTACGAAAAAACATCAAGACTAGTTTCATAAGAATAACCGAGAGATCCAAGAATTGATTGACCACAAGCACAAGGCCTTTTGTGCTTGGCAGAATTACATCAACTCCAGTAAAAGAAATTGAATCTGCAACAAGCCAAGGCAGAGGTGAAAAGATGCAATATGAATAATAGATGGTGGAAAGATAAGGTAAGATTCAACATCTTGCTGACATCCATGATATATGTGTTTTTTCAATGCCACCAAAGCCATCTACACTCTGAGCACTTAGGGAGCAAACCCCTTGAGATCTAAGGATGGAGGAGACCTGTTGAATTTTCCTCTCCTGGGAATCAGCTTCCCCCCACCCCCCACCTTTACTTTCCTGGCATGACTTCATGTTACTTGGTTCTTAAAAAGAGGGAGGCTGACCGAAAGGTTCCCAGACAGGCTCTAGGCTCACCACCTGTAGGATAATGAGCTGTTGCTTTAAGGGTAAAATGTGTGCTCCTACCTCCACTTGATGTGCCCCGTGCCTCACAGATGTTTTATAATTTTCTCTGTATGTTGGGGTCTCAGCTGATATGGGTTTATCCCTCCTCTCTCTAGCTAGACCTATCAGTCAAAACCCACTAAGTAGGGCTTGACTCCAAGGCTCTAGCTCTCTAACCTGTTCAGGCTCAAGGCCGTCCATTTCATACTCTCCATGACACAAGGCCTACTAGCCCTTCTACACTGCACTCCTGCGGTGCCAGGCTGTTGGGGCCTTAGGCCCCTCCGGCTTTTCCTCTCTGTAGTTAGGGCCGTTCGCCTAAGTCCACCCACTAGAACCTGGCTTCAAGGCTCCTATCTTCCCTTCAAGCAACTCTGCACTTGTGGCCCTAGTGCAGCAGGACTTCTTGAGCCCTCTATCACGGTGCCCCTCAGTGCTAATGAGGCCTCCTCCTCCCCTACAGCCTCATCTACAAACCACCAGCTTTAACATTAAATGTAAACCATAGGCCCCTATGGCCATATAACAAAAATAAAAATAAGAGAGGCAAACTTCCTGCTTACACGTGATTGTGCTTCTGTCTCACAGCATGGCACATCCTTCCCAAGAAGGCTGCTGCAGCTGCTCCATAGTCATCGAGAGTCTCCCTCTCTACTGTCTCCCTGGCCTTCTCCACTTGGCCTTTCTGGTTCTGGCCTTTCCCTTCCTGTCACCTGACCAGCTGGCAGGGCTTGATCCTTCACCCCTGCTCGACTGGACTGCTGTGCCTGGAAGGTTTTGGATTTAAAGGGGCCGCTCTGCTTCCTGATAACAGGGCTAGGATTCCCTGTTACACACACCTAAGAGGGCTCAAGAACTTTAAGATAATACTATATGTACTGGATACAAAGCAATCCTGTCCATCTCCCCAATTTCTTTCCTTTTAAGCTATTGCTATTGCTAATTAGTGCATCAGCCTTCTATGACCAAGTGTTATGCCTTAGAACAGTGGTTCTCAACCTCCAGCCCATGGGCCAGGTTCAGCCCCTAGAGCCCTGCCATCTGGCCTGTGAGTCTCCCTATGGGTCTAGACATTTTTGCAGTAGCATAAGTGGTAGCAGGTTCCTATCTGTGATGGTGGGGGAGTGGTGGCAATGTTACTTGCCATGGCTCCCAGACTTAGGGGAATTATTCCTGCCACTGTTCCCCTGATGCCAACTTATGAACCTGTGGAAAGCCCCACGGACCAGATAATGTGGCCCTATGACCTGGATTGTGTCAGTGAGCAGGGTCAGGCCAGCACAGAGTCACTCTGCAGCCAGATCCAGTATGTGGGGCTGGGCCAGGGTTCTGGATTGGACCCACAGATCAACCCTATTCATCACCCTGGATCAGGCCCACAGATTGACCTCACATTTGGGATCTTGCATGCAAACTAGCCCTGTGCCATTCACCTAGTTCACAGGACTGGATAGGTTAAGAACCACTGCTCTAGAGCAATCACATTGCATTTCCACGTTGGGACTCTCTGGCCATGTACGTTCAGGTCTGAACAAGGCCTGGAAGTGTTTTAGAGGGAGATAATTGAGAGGATTCAGTTCCCAGAAATTTGTGTGAATATTTTGGTCTGTTTCAGATCCATGTGGACTTTCTCCCTAGCTTTGAGTTTGGGGTTTCAATACACACACAATATTAAAGCTGAGTTCATTTCAACCATTGGGTTCCCCCCGTTTTGTTAAATTTTCTTCCTATATTTTCTCTCCTCTCTAATACTGGATGATCTCAGATATTTACAGTATTCAGCTTATCTGAAAATCATTGCCTTT
>NW_005842092.1:2480844-2485193 GCF_000455745.1 Alligator sinensis | reverse complement strand
CCTGCTGAATGGCAGTGCTTATTAGCCTTCCCACCTGTTAATTAGTCCAGCTACAATATCATGGAGGTGCAGATACCCTGTTTGTGGATTAGGATACAGCCTACGTGAAGCAATATAGTACTTGATGTAGTGCTGCCAGGCACAGAAATGTTGCTGCAGAGATATGGCCTGAGTATTAAAGAAGGAATTGCATGTAGTTATGTATGTTGGTGCATGGATAAAAGTATCGTATGAGGAAAAATCCTCCCCAAATACCTATGTGAAGAAAAACTTGTAACTCCAAATATTTGATGAAAAAAATCAAATCATTTTGGATATTGCAAAGATGTTTAAAAGTAACATTCTCTATACACAGATAGCTCTGCTTCTGAGAAGTTTTCAAAAGAAAAGGTGGACAAATTGAGTTACATGAATTGTTACATACTTAAAAATATCTGATCCACATAGCTTCTTTTTTAGATAGTTTGTAACTGCTTGCTTTGTCTATTTATGAAGTATGCTTGGTGACCTGGTTTACATGTTTTATCATATTATAACATTTCTTTTGATTATAAGATTAGAAGGAACCACTGTGATAATCCAGTCTAAATTCTTATGTAACAAACTCCTTAAGAGTTGCTTGAGGTAATTCTTATATCTTTTAGAAAAATATCCAGTCTTAATATAAAAATTGTCAGGGATGGAGAATCCACAATAACCTCCAGTCAGTTGTTCCAATGGTTAATTCTTTCACTGTCAAAAGAAGTTCACTTTATTTTTATTCTGAACTTATCTAGCTTCAACTTCCAGGCATTGAATCACATTATATTTTTGACTGCTAGGGTGAAAAGTCCTTTATTATCAATGCTTTCTTTCCCATGTAGATACTGGTACACATAAGCTGAGAACAAATCATTACTTAACTTTCTAACATAACCAGAATTAGCTGAACCATCCATTCACGTGAACACTGTCAGGTAGCCCAGAACTATTACTGTATTTACTCAAATCCAAGACAAGATTATTTTCCCCCTGTTCATCATGGGGAAAAATACCCTTTTCTTAGATTTGAGTGCAAGAGGGGAAAGGGGGCCTGGCTGTAGCTGCTGCTCTGACCCCAAGCCTAGGGTCAGGTTTGGAGTTGGAGAGACAGGCTCAGCCACAGGCACAGCTGCTGCCCCCTTGTCCCTCTCATCTGCCCCTTGCAGCCTCTGCTCCCCTTGCCCTTTGCTGCCTGCCACCATCCTCCCTGCCACCTTTGCCCTGGCACCAGCCACTGCCACCTCTTACTTCCCTGTCTCAGTTTTGGGAGCAGCTCTGGTGCTAGCTCTGGGATTGGGATTGGAGCTGGGGCCAGAGCTGAAGCTGCTGCTGTCACAACAGCTGATGTGTGGCCAGGCTAGGGTTGGAGACAGCACATGCCCTGTGCTCTCTGACCCAGATGAAGCTGGAGCTGAAGGGGTACGTAGCAGTGGCAGCAGAGGGTAAGGCAGTGGTGGGGCCAAACAGGGACAGACAGCAGAGTGGCAGGGGAGCCATGTGTAATGGATAGGAGGCATGAGGCACAGGCAGGCAGGGAAGAGCAAGTGGCAGAGGGTAGGCACCATGGTGGGCGGGGGCAGACTGCAGGGGGTACAGGCACTGAGGGGGGCAGGAAGATGGGGCTCAGGCACTGGGAAAATGGTGGGGTGGGGTAGGTGGCAAGGGATAAGGGTAAAGCCACTTGAGTCCCCCATTGCCTGCCTCCCTGTCACTGTTTTCCCAGCTGCACTGGTGGAGGAGGGAGTGATTAAAAATGACCCTCCAATCATTAGATTCTAGATATAGAAAATTAGAAAAACATATACTTTTTGCATGTATGGAATCTAATTATTGAGGGGTCATCTTAAATTCCAAGTCATCTTGGATTCAGGTAAATATGGTATCTTCCCATTTTTCAGATGAAGAGCCAAGGTACAAAGATGCTGATAGGCAGCATCTGTAAAGTAATTTGGGATCCATACTGATATTCTTAGACGTGTAGAGGGATATTTAAGAGGGCTTATTTATCTAACTCCCAATGAATTATGTAGATCCAAAGAGAGTCAAGTGCCTTGGTGCTTTTGAAATTCCCACTACACACCTATCTGCAGTTTCAGGTACCTTCAGACCCAATGCTAAAAAGAGAACAGCTGTTCATTTCATAAACAACTTTCATTTAAAGAGCATTGCGATTGTCAGCACTCACTCAAAAATTGTTAGGCATTTGGCAGGCATTCTTAGTAGCAAAACCAAACTAGAAAATAAAATGTTTTTTCTTCATTTGATTTCCCAGTTTATTAGAAAAATGTGCTTGGTTTTATTTAACTGTAAATGTCAATAAATCATGTCCTAGCTTTGACATTCCTAATCTGCTGCATTTCACTGTTGTTACTTGCCACATACATTTTTCAATTAAATAAAGGAATATGCTAACCTTCGAATTTCTTCTCTAATGATATAGATTTAAACTTCTAAATAGCTAATAACATAATGTAACATAACATAACATAACATAACATAATGTAATGTAACGTACCAGAAAGCATACAAATGAAAGATTCCATCATTTACATTATATACAATTGTATTCTGGTATTCTTCTTATGCTCTATAACCTAATTAATATGGGATTTCCCTCATAAATTCTATTAAGGTAAAATTCAGCTGTCTGCTGAAGGGTTGAAAAGGGATTTCCATCATTTTAGTCTTTGAAATAGGACTATGTGGCATCTAAGCTTTGTCAGAGCCTAAACCATAATAGAGTTTAAGAATCAGGCCCTCTATGTAGAGTTGCACTGTTGCATCTTTGATTAATGATTGTGACAACCACATACTATATTTCTCAGCTTATACATGAAAAAGCGGAACACACCATTACCAGCGGAGATACACTTTCTACACAAAATTATAACATAAGCATATTATTTAAGGGAAAATTGTTACTGCACAAGGAGAACCAAGGAATGGCACAATGAACAGAATGCAATCTTTACTTACATTACTTCAAAAAAAGTTAGGCACATTAGAATTACCAAGTGGCACTTTTTAGATGGGTAAGCATAGCAATTAAAAGCTGGATTTGGAGAAACGTTTGCAGTATGACAACAATGTTATTGAACCTACTAACTAATTAATATTTCTACACACTCTTATCAGTCTATATTTATCATCTAGCTTGTCTACCAATACTTGATTTTAATGATGCACATGTACACATATGTACAAGAAATCTGTTTGATAGAGCAACCTTGTTTCCCTCGTGACTGGTCTCCAGCCAAATTCCAGTCTGTATGATTACATTTTGATTAATAACTTCCTCTGAAGATTGGATTTTCTCAGACAGAATGAGAAAATCATGTCTAGATTGCTTATTGCAGAATAAGGAAAACATCAAAGGCGGAAAGAACAAATTTGATGCTGCCATTAGTGAACAATGACTCACTTGGCAACACTCTCCTTCCGAACTAGGACACAAAATGGCACTCAGCACAGAAAAAGAGACTAGTCTGTACATGATGATGTAACATCTAGAGAAAAAAATTCGAGAAATGATCATCACAATGATCTCACTACATCACAATGGAACTTCACAAAGATATGGTATTCATATTTATGCCCTATCATGAGGTCAAATCTTGCCTTCATTTATGCGACTCACTTTGCTATGGAAGTCATGCGGCAGGATTTGCTGAGGGAATCTGAATCTTGGCTAATACTACCCAGAAAAGTCAGCCTGTTCTGAAGGACGTGAGCATAATTCCAGTTGAATTCATTGTGCGGGTCAGGAAGATTTTCCCGTGACACCGACACTTTCTGCAATTTGACAGCTCCCAAAAGAACATTCCAAGACTGAGTAATTACCGTGTAGGAAGGACAAGACAGTTATGGCAGTTTTAAGAAACCACTGTTTGTCTTGGCTGTTCAGATTACTTCATCTGTTTGTTTTGCCAGGATTGACCTGTTCAAAACCAGACTAATAATCATAGTCCAAAACATGTTTAATTTGAGCAATGACTTCCTTCCAGAAGGAACAGATTTTAAGGGCAACTTATATAAAATAATACCTTTGCTCCCTCTGCTCCTTCCAGAAAATAGGTATTGCGATAATCTATGAGATGTCTGATGAGTCAGTCTTGCATCATGAATAAAACAGTCATCTTATCTCTCTCAAACTGCTGTTATTGACTCTTGCTTTATGATCGACATGTCAGCAGTTACATAAACACTGGTTATGCCTGCATTATCCTCAGCAGCACTGTGCCCTTATTTAATGCCTCTCAAAAATTAGCTGAGTCTCTCAACATTGCCTGTCAAGGAGGGATGTCTTGTTTATGACTTATTTGCTGTGC
>NW_005842092.1:2471211-2480813 GCF_000455745.1 Alligator sinensis | reverse complement strand
AGAGCGGTTTCTGATTTAGTGCACCTCTATTTTGGGGGCCCAGTATGCCTTCATTTTTACAACAGTTGAAGACCATGATGGAAATCTACAACAGCTTGCTGTGAACTCTCAGCAACTCTGGAAGTTAAGCCAACAGCTGACAATGTCTGAAGTTTGGTATTCTTAGAATGGACGCACCCAAAGAAACAGATAAGTCCAAGAAGTGACATGCGTGACTTGCTCAGGAATGGTATTCCTGACTCCCAGGTCCCTGCTATAATCACTAAATCTGAAGCCTCAAAATGTAACTTCTGAGAGAGTTAGCATTCTTTCCAGCATATCCATTTGTAGCGTATTTTTCCCTGGTACATCCCCTTTCCAATTTCAATTAATCATCTCTTTCTGGAATACATCTCTTGCTTAAATGCAGAGTATATACATGGCATTCTTCCAGGTAAGGCTCAGTTTTCTATTTGGAATATGTGTCTCATGAATTCAGTTTGGTTGCTAGCTGGTAGGGTTATAGGCTGCTTTTCAAATGGTTTTTGTTTGCCTTTTGTTAGCTTTACAATGTCTTATGGTGTTACCTTTGTTTTGTACCATTTCCAAAGAGAAGGTGAATAAGCTAAAGAAGTTGAATAGTAAAATTAATTGTGCTTGCATTTTGCTTGAATTTTACAATACTCATTTGCTTTCCATATCATCCTTTGACTCATTTGAGTCACATAACCTTTAGTGGCCAATGCTAAATATTCACTCAGCTTTTTCCATACCTTTCTTCCATCCATCTTTTTTCAATGCACAAGGTTCCCATCCATAAACCATAATCATTCAGACCAGAATCCCATAAGGCAGAAGTTTAGTTTTGATTAAGAGATGTGCTGATCTGCTCAAACTTGAAGTGCTTTCCTTAAGAATCAAATTTATTAAACTCCCAGCAAAGTGCTAATTCAGCCACCTATTTATCTGAAGTTAACTTGCACTGGTCAGTTAGAATACTCCCCTGTGTGCAAGCTATGCAATTATCCAAGAATGTGCTCTTTGGTCCAGTCGCTGTTCATGTATGAGAGGGAGTTGTTCTGTGAGTGCATTTGGCACGGCTCTAAACCAGTGTCATCTTTTGTCTAGTACCTGAAAAGAGGATATTTTTGCAAATGAAATTATATTCACTTCTGTACCTACTGTTAACAGGTACAGGAGTAGTTGTAGCACTCAGAATTTCAGAGGTAAAACATTAAGAGATCGTGGGCAGGTGTGCTTACATGTCTTAGCTCAGACAATGCTCAGATCCAGATCAGCCTTTGTAGACACCTCCCCATGCATATTTCAAAGGTTTTTCCCTAGGAGGGCAATCCAAATCAGCTGCTTTAGGCAGCTGGGCACACTGCACATGGAATAGAGAGTTACATGCCTATGAAGGGTGGTGCAGACTGTCTAATTGCTCAGTAGGGAGGCACCCAGACCCTTTAACTTTTTTATCTTTCTCCTGGCCCCACAATTCTCTCTCTCTCGCTCTCTTTCTCTCCACTGCTTAGGGAGCCAGCCTCAATAGGAGAGCTGGGTATCACCTAACACAGTGGTTCTCAACCTTTTTTTGTAGCAGGACCCATTTGTAAACATCAATGGGCAGTCCCGACCTAGTGCCACTCACTCCCAACCTGCTCCCCCCTGCTTCCAGGCCCCAGCCCCCTTGAGTGTGGGGCAGGGGGGGTATGTGTGGGGGGCAAACAGCCCCTGGAGGCTGGAACTATGACAGCCTGCAAGGGAAAAGCCATGGTTTCCCACATTTTCTTCTTTAAAGGAGAATCCATTTTTAAAGTTTGTTCGCAACCCTTTCATATTTTCTTGCAACCCGCTTTTGGGTCATGACCCACAGGTTGAGAAACACTGATAATTTATAGCTGGCTGCGGAGCTGGCATGCTACAGGTTCAAATTCCCACAGCAGGAGTGCAGCAGGTGCTAGACTCTGGGTCTCCCACCTCCTAAATTCTTGGCCTAGAAAATTCAAAAGAGCCTAAGAAGGTCATACAGTTGAATTCTCCTGAATGGGAGTTCATAGGAGTTAGGCCTCCAACCTACTTGGGTGTTTCTTACAAATTCCACTAGACACCTATCTACATCATTAGCTGCTTCAAAATCTTTGAAGATCTGGCCTTGAGGGAGGTTTGAAAATATTATCTCTACACGTGTGTACTGTCACTTATGTCAACAGAGTGTTGTCTTCTTCCTTTTGCCTTTAGAGATGTGAAGTTAGCTGCATATGCTTTGTAGACAGTACAAGCAATTTCTAAAAGCAGTAACTGTTTATCAACTATTTATTGGATGATACGGGGCTGGCAAATTAAGAGACCTCTCACCATACTGTAAGCAACAAAACCTAATGTCATTGCTACAGAGTGGCAGCTTACAAAGTAACCACATTTGTATCAAGATACCATGTGAAAATCCCAGACCTGGTTTATTTTTCAAAAAAAAAAAGAACCACAAATAAAAATCTATAAAGAAAATCCACACACAGGTATGTTTCAGCTGCATAATGAAGTAGCAGCTATGACCATTGGATTCATTCTGATTAAAGAAAATTATTTTTCCACAGATCTTTTCCTAAATCTAGCACCCTTATTTGCATATACACAAGACAGGAAATTTAGCATATACTACCCTTGCCTAGCTGATAAGCTTGCAACAGAAGCCAAGATCCTCAAAGGTATTTAAGGACCTAAAACGCTTTAAAATCAGGGGCAGTACGATGGCTAACTAAATTTAGGAATATAGGCCTAAGCAGTTTCCTAGGTTGCAAAAGAGAATGGAGGCTAATAATGCACCTTTCCCAATAAATATATCAAACTAGCTCAGAGGCATCTTAAAAGTTTAAACTATACTTGCCCTCTTATTTTAAAAGATGCAGTTTTCCATACATCAATCTAAAATATGTGCAACTGATGGCACTGTGAACCCTAATGACCCTGAACGTCAATCATCAGAGAATGTACTGTGTAGTGGTTTACAGTATTACAACTATACTGCGTTTGCCCTTTATTTTATAGCTGAATACAGTACTTTCATATGTCAAGACATTACATTGTGTGTGTGTGCGTGTGTGTGTGCGCGCGCGCGTGTGTGTGTAACTTTTTAGACCCTTACATCATCCTCAGCAACTGGGGGAGGGGCAGAAGTCAAACAGTTCACTAATCCCTAATACTTTTTGAGGACATTATGCCCTCGCCTCCTTTCCCATAACTGTGAATCATTACTGGATTCTTTGCACTTATCAGCAAATGGTTGACTACATGATGCTGACTGTGTACTGTAAGTAGATAGAAAGCACATATTGTAATGCATAGTGCCTCTTGACCTAACCCCACAATCCCTCGATGGGCATTTTGTCCTAACCAGGCTGCAGAAGTGGGCCTGCTCCATGCAGATCACCCTTATTCTTCATTGTAATAACTGACCTTGTTTTGGGACACAGTCCTGTAAAATCATAGAATCATTTAGATTTTACATCATTGTTCATATTCATGTAAGTAGTCACTGTACTGAATAACCTGAAATAAAGGATATTCTCTCATATGACAGAGCTATTTAATAAGTAAAGGTTTATAGGATCAAGTTGTTGGTGTCTCAATAAGCTGATCTAGTTTATACAGAAATTTATGAAAAATGCAAATCTTTTAAATTTAGGGACCAGACAGACAGTGTGCTCCAACACAAAACCATCAGAAAGCTCCTTGAGAGGAGCCAAAGAATTCTCCTGGTTTAAAAAAATGTTAGGGTGACATAAAATCAGCATACCTCACTATGCCACTGCTCAATTCTCCTCATGTGACATTTGCTGGGAAGGGCAAGACATTCTGAAGGCAGGCCAAAACACTTTTGATGGCTTCTTTAAATTATATCTGATTTTGTCCCTTGCTGTCTCTAGGATTAAGTGAATGAAAAGGCACGGCTGTGTTCCCATCCTTATGCTCCTCTGTTGAGTTCATGCTCAACCCAGCTGAAAACCCAGAGAATCCAGACGTACTGTTTTATTAATTTTTGTTTGGCTTGAGGATTTGTACAAAACATGTTTTGATTTTGGTTTAAAGCACACCAATGTTATTTTATTTGTGCCACTTGTAAACTACCACATCATGCATTCAGAAACTTTAGTTTACAATGTTTGACTATTAACTGCAGAGCATGCCATTATGAGGTTGTTTGGATTATGCTGGCAGATGTGAGCATTTCACAGTAAAGTCATTCCTCAAAGTATTAAACATGGCTAATCTTACTAAAGGTATCTTGTAAACTGGATTAGTGGGTGTCTGGATTAGCAGTAATGGCTCTAAAACACCGAAGGATTTATAGAAAGAACAGAATTCAGCATCATAACTGCTTGCTGAAATTGTCCAAATGTGCAAATAGAACTGCAGCAAATTTAAAAAGAAACAGAAACGTTTTCCTGATTGTGTCTAAGAATGAATCAGCCATTTTGGCTAAAATAAGAAGCTGTCTTGAACCTTCCACCAAAACCTGAATTAAAGCAAACCATGTTATTTTGCGGTTTGAACCCGCCTGCCCCCAGTATGATAGACTCTCTGTTTTGATTTTGCAACCCTTTGCAATTCTTGCTTTTTGGGAGGGGCAGGGCATGGAAATATTGGAAAACCACAAGAAAGGCTGTTTTCATTTTGTTTCAAACCCACACAACTGAAAAAAGTTAGTGATGTCTAATAAGAAATGCTTTTCAAGTAAGATTTCTACAGCCATTCTGTCCCAAAGTGGCCCAGCTGCAGTTGCTTGATCCAAACTTCTGAATTTATGAAGTATCACCCATGATTCATTTTTTTCCCATTTTTGCCAAGAGTATCACAGATATAAATTTACCAGAAGTGGAGATTTACAAAACATCAATTGTTGGTCACAAAAGCTTGTCATCCTGTTCAGTTCAGACAGTTTAATGAATGCTAAATTTCCAGGATAGCTCTGGGAAGAGGTCTGGTGGCTATCTATTATGTGTTTTGTGGCAGTATAGGACAGCTGTTTGAAAAATGCAGAACAACTTTTAATATTAAAGACAGCACATTAGCCATAAGAATGTCTCTATGTTTGTGGTACAAAACCACACAAAATAAAGAATGGAGAGGCAGTTAACCATGTTAGTCTGAAGTCAGGTAGAAGGCAGGGTAGAGATGCACCTTATAGACTAACTGAATCAGAGCTGCATAAGCTAGCAGCTGATAAAGTGAGCTATTGCACTCAAAAGCATACGTATCTCTGATTCAGTTAGTCTATAAAGTGCACCTCTATGCTGCCCTCTACACTAAAGAATAATAATAAAGAATATTATTATTGTGGCAGGCACTACCTGATGACATCTATTTTCATGTACGTGGTTAATAATTTGTTCTCAGCTTGGGTGAAACCCCCCCAACTCAGTTTCACCTGTGCACATCATTTCATTCTTCTAAAATCTTCAAAATGACAGGACTAAAATGAAATAGATTATTTGGGGGAAGGTAATCATATTGGTGACTTGATGAATACAATCTGAACTCTATAATAGGAAGTTAAGCAAGATAGAAACAAAGAATAAGAGTGTTTATTTTTCATGTGTTTCATTGGAAATGAAGGAGGCGGCAGCTAAAGAATATAAAAATATTATTCTTTTAAACCATAATTAGATTATGTATATAAAAAGATGGAAAAGTTCTATATTATATGGCAATTAGTCACCATTTATAATTAGCAAAAAATGGCAGCTGATGTATACCATTGCTCAAAGCTGTACCATTTCTCATTTTATTTTTCTGTAGTTTTGTGCAGATTGCAATAAAGTTCAGATCCTAGCTGCTATGTGCAATCAATAGTTTATAAACAGAAAACAATCTGAGCTGGTTATTTTTATTTTTACCACTTACAGAAGTTGAAGGGCCTACCATTAATTCCTCTTGTTCTTTCATTAGTTATGTGCTGCTCTACATGGATGTCAATGACACAAAACTAATTTCATGATAAATCATACTTGTGAATTGCCCCTATTTTGGAAATGGTTTCATTTTGACCATTTGTATCAGGAATGAATGATTACCTCAAAATGGTTGGCTGCAACCACTGAGGCCATGAAAATGAAGCATATTTCATTAGAAGGCAAGAAGACGAGTACCGCCAGGCCTATCATTACTAAAGCTATTTTCTCGTGTGCTGACCTACCTCTTTGAGGTTGTATTTAGTCATTTTTTCTCAAGTCTCAATTAATTCATTCCTATATAGTGACAGAGATCCAGAAAACAGATATTCCTCTGCTTGACTTCCCTAACCAGCCAGATGCAATGAACATCCTCTGAAAATGTCTCCTGCGTGCTCCTTGGATCAGGTTTCACAAAAACGGTTCCTCTTGGCTAAAAACTGGGTTTACCTATCTCCCTTGAAGTGATGGGGATTGAAATGCAACTCCTGAGTCTTTGCGAGAAGACCTTCAAAATCACACTCTGAAAATGACAGCTGGGGGAAGTGGTTCATATAAAATTAAGAGTGACAGAAATCTGCCCTGAAATCTCAAACTGCACCTGACCAACTTGTCTGCTTTCCCTCATTTTATGTTGTTAGAAATGGGTGCAGTATGTTTGTGTGGAATGCGAGAAACATGCTATACCATTTCCTGTTTGCTTTTCACTTTTACCCACTTAAACAGAATTTTAAAAGAAAAGAAAAGAGAAAAGTTTCTCTGAATCTGGGTTCTTTATTTTTCAGAGAGAAACAAAAATTAACAAATGAAGCATATTGTGCGATAAAAATCCACTGTAAAAGCCCTGGGCCTAGGGTAGCTGCAGTTGCCTAGTGCTGAGTACTTTTTATAGTTTAGAGTAAACTGGCAAAACAAATGATAATGCTGTATAAGGAAAAGCTTCTTCACTCTAAAATGCATGGGAGAAGTTTACAGATTTTGACATATTGAAACATGTCTAGCAGGCACATTTTTAATCAGCTTGCTTGTGACCTTTGACTGATGATAAGAGCTCACATGTCAGCAAATTATGAAGCATACTGTCATGCTTTACAGTATGAAGTTACACCGTTCTGCTCATTTGAAAATATACGACAGCAATCTATTACATCTGAAAAAGGTACATAATGCCTTCCTCTGTCAGGGGGTTAGTTCTGCATGAGAAGGGGAGATTAGTGTCTCACTGGACACTGGTAAGGATAAGTGTCCATTTAATTGAATTTTCTTTCTTGTAATTTGGATCAGTGCTGCCAGGACTCTTAGATATGACTCCCATTTGGTATTATACAAATCCAAAGAATACAATAAATGCTATGGTGGGCTATATATTAAACCTGTAATCAGGGCTCCAAACACATGTATTTCATTCACAAAAAGTATTTACTCTAGCATAGAAGTACATTTAGCATTTGGAAAAACTAGGTTGTGTGATTTTAGTTGGCATTAAAGTATGATAGATGATTGTAATTACTTTCTTCTGTACTCCCCCCTTCAAAATAATCCAAGAAGTACTGGATGCTGATCAAGAAATCAAACTACAAAATATTAAGATGTTTAATTTGACTATTGTTTGTTACCATCCTTCAGAAGGCTTATTAAAGGAATTCAAATTGTTATCCTATCCAAGGGTGATGTTACAGGTTACCTTTAAATCATTTCTAAAGGCACTTAAGTAGGAGAATTTATGCATTAAAGGGTATTAAACTGTCCTAAGCACCCTCTAACCATCTTAAAGTTACATCATTTTGGACAAAGGTTATCTTTGAGCTGCTTTATGTAGCTTGAGCTAGGGTGTTGATAGTCTGCTCAGTAGAGATAAAGTGACCCATTTGCAGGCATCCCAAGATGCACAGTTCCCAGCTTCTCTACCCCTGATACATTTTTCGTTGTCTCAAGCTCTACAGCCCAGGAGATGGTATTGGCTTCAAGTCAAAATCCCCACCTGCCCGCAGTAGATATGAGCCCAGATCAAACGGCACCATGCTGCCAACTCCAAGAACCCCAGGAGACCCAATCCCTTAGGCCAGGGGCCAGGTATGTGACTCTCCCCTCAGAGAGTCAAGCCTTTGTTCCACATCTGGATAGCTGTCCCCTAGCTGCGGGGATTTGTGGTGTAGCCAGGGGAGCAGTGTAGTGCTCTTCCCCAGACTCCCACACTCCTACAGGGTAGGAGAGAAAGGGCTGCCTAACGCCAAGCAGCATGGTAAAAGCATGGAGCCCAGGGAAACATGCTTTCCTGGGGTCCATGCTGCTATTGCAGTAAACTCCTGACAGCGTTGCACTGGGAACTGAGCTATCAAGTGGTAACAGCATGAAACCCAGGGAAGCATCCTTGGGTTTCATGCTCTCACCATGCTTAACCCCTGGGCTCCTTGCCCTGCCCCTGCTCACCAGGCCCTCTAGGAGCAAGTTGCAGTTGTGCAGGTCAGAGATGGTATTGAGCATTAACATTGTTCTGACTTTAACACCACCTAACATTCCACAGATTTAGAAAGGCTTGAAGGTAACCTATGACAGCACCTCCATACTAATGACAAGTTCCTAGAAAAACCCTGTCATTAATACATTTTAGTTTCATTCTTAAAATTCTGTCCTAGAGCTAAATCCATCCACAATTTATCTCCAGCTGCTTTAGTGGAGTGGGTTATTTCTTCCACTGTCTTCAGGAGCTGCTTTACTTGATACATTTTGCATTATGTATGACACTGAGAAAGCAGATGGTATGCAGATGATGAAACCTAATAAGGTTGTCAGAAGGTCTTTGAGGCCAGGTACAGACATTACACTATTACTGGTATAAGTGTTCAGAAACTGGTCTATACCCATAACAGAACAGAAGGTTGGCCCACAGAGGCTGGTTTAAAAATGGCATAATCAGGTCTAAGATTTGTCCCCCCATCAACATGTGTTCTGTTTGTCACGACCCAGTGATTTTTTGTGCCTCGGCACTATGGAATTTCCTGGCCACATGAGAGCTCCTTTGCACGGCAGAGTGTTCTGCTGCAATTGAGAACCCGCGTGCAGGAGAGAGTTCCCGCCAGTTTGCAGTTTCCTTTGCAAGATACATTTCTTCTTTGCAGCACAGAGATGCACGGTGCAAAGAGTTCCCACTATTCGGATGCAAATTTGTGCCCCGCTATTGGCTAGTGCTAAATTATTCACACGTGGCGGCTAGTAATTGGCTCGCTGGCCGTTTAAAATTCCGCGTGACTTCCGCCCAAGTCGAAGAGCTTTGAGCACGCTGCAGAGTGTCTCTGAAGTTATCTGACTTGTGGCTGCCGATCGATAGACTGATCATCTATCGATCTTTCTTCCCGTCACCAAGCGCAACCCCGACGTACCCCTTTCCCCGCTGGCTTTGAATTGCGGACGGATTAACTGGGTTGGGCCCCGCCAGCTGGAGCAACTCGTGTGGTTGTTCCGACGACCGGACCACCTGCATCGTGATTGCAAGCGGCGTGAGTAAAGTTTTTTACAACCAATAAGTTGTGTCTGCCTCTCCATTCACCAGCCCACCCTGACGTACGAGCTTAACTCGAGTCGGTCCTGGCCGGCCGAGACATGGCGACGAGGATGGGATCTAAGGGCACAGTGATGGAGATGAATCTGATCGGGTGCTGCCCCTGGCGCACC